>NW_027445690.1:0-21022 GCF_050003625.1 Haematobia irritans
AAAATTGTTAATTTTCGTGTTACGTCATACTATGACATTTTTTTTTCAAATTTTGATTGTGACAAAATTTTCTACAGAAATAATTTTTTTATAAAATTTTCTATAGCAATAATATTTTGACAAAAAAAAAATTCTATAGAAATATAGAAAATAACATTTTAACAAAATTTCTACAGAAGTAAATTGTTGAGAAAATTTTCTATAGAAATAAAATTGCGACAAAATTTTCTACAGAAATAAAATTGTGACAAACTTTTCTACAGAAATAAAATGTTGACAAAAAAATTCTATAGAAATAAAATTTTCATTTGTTTTGTTTTGTTATTGTTGGTTTTGTTCTTTAAGCATTGTTGTTGTTTTTTTTTTTATTTCAGCTTAAAACCATACATTGACTAAACTACAAGAGTAGCTTAACCAACAGAGGAAAAGAATGTTTGTCAAATTTATTTGGGCAAAGCCCTATAGACTGCAAGATGGTTGGATGGACGCACGTTTCGGAATTACCACATTCCTCATCAGCATCCTCTACTTGCAGCAAAACTATCAACCAATTATCAGAATAAATTCAGGCAGTTTATTAAACCCAACAAAAACCACACTTGAACCCTCCGAAAAAAAGGTTTTACATTGATAGCCGGCTTATGCCGAAATAAACTCGAAACAAACATATCTCTTTTCCTATGCCACTGTCAAATCATCGATTTGAATTCACATGGCTGGGTTTATTTTGAGCGTGCCTCCTCTTCTTTTTCCATTTGTTTTGTTTTGTTATTGTTGGTTTTGTTCTTTAAGCATTGTTGTTGTTTTTTTTATTTCAGCTTAAAACCATACATTGACTAAACTACAAGAGTAGCTTAACCAACAGAGGAAAAGAATGTTTGTCAAATTTATATGGGCAAAGCCCTATAGACTGCAAGATGGTTGGATGGACGCACGTTTCGGAATTACCACATTCCTCATCAGCATCCTCTACTTGCAGCAAAACTATCAACCAATTATCAGAATAAATTCAGGCAGTTTATTAAACCCAACAAAAACCACACTTGAACCCTCTTCTGTTGGTTAAGCTACTCTTGTAGTTTAGTCAATGTATGGTTTTAAGCTGAAATAAAAAAAATAAAATTTTGACAAAATTTTCTACAGAAATAAATTTTGACTAAATTTTGTCAAATTTCATTTCTATAGAACTAATGAATGAAGTAATTTTCTATAGAAATAAAATTTTGAACTAATTTTCTATAGAAATAAAATTTTGACACAATATATAAATTAAATATCTTTAAAATTGTTAATTTTCGTGTTAGGTCATACTATGATATTTGTTTTTTTTTTCAAATTTTAGTAGATTATTTTTAGCACAAACTATATTTTGGCAGTAACGGACTAACTATATTGTCCGTGACCGCGGACAATATATTTTATAAGCCAACACATTATGCACTGAGCTACGTAGATGTTATTGTCATCAACAGACATTCATCGATATAGCCATCAGCGCACAAGCAACCGAGATAGTCATGCAGTTATTTTTATAAAGCATAGTTTTCGGCGCCCACTAGCCGATGTTAAAACAACAAACTTTATTGGACAAAAAGCTACATTTATTTGGCCACCGTGGAGCAAAAAGTAGCATGCTCGTTTTACATACTAAGGATCGTTGGTTCAATCCCTGCTTCGGCGGAACACCAAAAAGTTTTTTTTTCGGAAGTCGGAAGATTCCGAAATGATATTCAACATTACGTACTACTGTATTATATTTTTACTATGAAACTTCAAAATGTGTGTAAAGACATAAAGTTGGAAAAGAACCATGTTTGATATAAGCGAAATGGATTGTGCTTTTGGAACAAAAATTGTTTTTTTATTGCAAAAATAAAAATTTTGTAACAAGAAAATTTTTTTAAAGATAAAAGTTTGAAATTTCCGAGCAGATGCAAAAAAAATCTAACAAAAAAAAACAAGTAAGGAAAGTCTAAAGTCGGGCGGGGCCGACTATATTATACCCTGCACCACTTAGTAGATCTGAATTTTCGATACTATATCACATCCGTCAAATGTGTTGGGGGCTATATAAAGGTTTGTCCCAAATACATACATTTAAATATCACTCGATCTGGAAGAATTTGATAGACTTCTACAAAATCTATAGACTCAAAATTTAAGTCGGCTAATGCACTAGGGTGGAACACAATTTTAGTAAAAAACAAGTAAGGAAAGTCTAAAGTCGGGCGGGGCCGACTATATTATACCCTGCACCACTTTGTAGATCTAAATTTTCGATACCATATCACATCCGTCAAATGTGTTGGGGGCTATATATAAAGGTTTGTCCCAAATACATACATTTAAATATCACTCGATCTGGAAGAACTTGATAGACTTCTACAAAATCTATAGACTCAAAATTTAAGTCGGCTAATGCACTAGGGTGGAACACAATGTTAGTAAAAAACCAGTAAGGAAAGTCTAAGGTCGGGCGGGGCCGACTATATTATACCCCGCACCATTTTGTAGATCTAATTTTTCGATACCATATCACATCCGTCAAATGTGTTGGGGGCTATATATAAAGGTTGGTCCCAAATACATACATTTAAATATCACTCGATCTGGAAGAATTTGATAGACTTCTACAAAATCTATAGACTCAAAATTTAAGTCGGCTAATGCACTAGGGTGGAACACAATGTTAGTAAAAAACCAGTAAGGAAAGTCTAAAGTCGGGCGGGGCCGACTATATTATACCCTGCACCACTTTGTAGATCTAAATTTTCGATACCATATCACATCCGTCAAATGTGTTGGGTGCTATATATAAAGGTTTGTCCCAAATACATACATTTAAATATCACTCGATTTGGACAGAATTTGATAGACTTCTACAAAATCTATAGACTCAAAATTTAAGTCGGCTAATGCACTAGGGTGGAACACAATGTTAGTAAAAAACCAGTAAGGAAAGTCTAAAGTCGGGCGGGGCCGACTATATTATACCCTGCACCACTTTGTAGATCTAAATTTTCGATACCATATCACATCCGTCAAATGTGTTGGGTGCTATATATAAAGGTTTGTCCCAAATACATACATTTAAATATCACTCGATTTGGACAGAATTTGATAGACTTCTACAAAATCTATAGACTCAAAATTTAAGTCGGCTAATGCACTAGGGTGGAACACAATGTTAGTAAAAAAATATGGGAAACGTTTAAATCTGAAGCAATTTTAAGGAAACTTCGAAAAAGTTTATTTATGATTTATCGCTCGATATATATGTATTAGAAGTTTAGGAAAATTAGATTCATTTGTACAACTTTTCGACTAAGCAGTGGCGATTTTACAAGGAAAATGTTGGTATTTTGACCATTTTTGTCGAAATCAGAAAAACATATATATGGGAGCTATATCTAAATCTGAACCGATTTCAACCAAATTTGGCACGCATAGTTACAATGCTTATTCTACTCCCTGTGCAAAATTTCAACTAAATCGGAGTTAAAAATTGGCTTCTGTGGTCATATGAGTGTAAATCGGGCGAAAGCTTTATATGGGAGATATATCCAAATCTGAACCGATTTCAAGCAAATTTGGCACGCGTAGCTAGAATGCTAATTCTACTCCCTGTGCAAAATTTCAACTAAATCGGAGCAAAAAATTGGCCTCTGTGGTCATATGAGTGTAAATCGGGCGAAAGCTATATATGGGAGATATATCCAAATCTGAACCGATTTCAACCAAATTTGGCACGCATAGTTTCAATGCTAATTCTACTCCCTGTGCAAAATTTAAACTAAATCGGAGTTAAAAATTGGCCTCTGTGGTCATATGAGTGTAAATCGGGCGAAAGCTATATATGGGAGATATATCCAAATCTGAACCGATTTCAACCAAATTTGGCACGCATAGTTACACTGCTAATTCTACTCCCTGTGCAAAATTTAAACTAAATCGGAGTTAAAAATTGGCCTCTGTGGTCATATGAGTGTAAATCGGGCGAAAGCTATATATGGGAGATATATCCAAATCTGAACCGATTTCAACCAAATTTGGCACGCATAGTTACACTGCTAATTCTACTCCCTGTGCAAAATTTCAACCAAATCGGAGTTAAAAATTGGCCTTTTTGGGCAAATGAGTGTAAATCGGGCGAAAGCTATATATGAGAGCTATATCTAAATCTGAACCGATTTGGCTGGTATTTTGCAAGTTTTTCGAGACCCATAAAATATTCGGATGTACGGAATTTGAGGAAGATCGGTTGATATACACGCCAATTATGACCAGATCGGCGAAAAATATATATGGCAGCTATATCTAAATCTGAACCGATTTTTTCCAAAATCAATAGGGATCGTCTTTGAGCCGAAACAGGACCCAATACCAAATTTTAGGACAATCGGACTAAAACTGCGAGCTGTACTTTGCACACAAAAATACATCAACAGACAGACAGACAGACAGACAGACAGACGGACAGACAGACGGACAGACAGACGGACAGACAGACGGACAGACAGACAGACGGACATCGCTAAATCGACTCAGAATTTAATTCTAAGCCGATCCGTATACTAAAAGGTTGGTCTATGATTACTCCTTCTTGGCGTTACATACAAATGCACAAACTTATTATACCCTGTACCACAGTAGTGGTGAAGGGTATAAATATGGGAAACGTTTAAATCTGAAGCAATTTTAAGGAAACTTCGAAAAAGTTTATTTATGATTTATCGCTCGATATATATGTATTAGAAGTTTAGGAAAATTAGATTCATTTGTACAACTTTTCGACTAAGCAGTGGCGATTTTACAAGGAAAATGTTGGTATTTTGACCATTTTTGTCGAAATCAGAAAAACATATATATGGGAGCTATATCTAAATCTGAACCGATTTCAACCAAATTTGGCACGCATAGTTACAATGCTTATTCTACTCCCTGTGCAAAATTTCAACTAAATCGGAGTTAAAAATTGGCTTCTGTGGTCATATGAGTGTAAATCGGGCGAAAGCTTTATATGGGAGATATATCCAAATCTGAACCGATTTCAAGCAAATTTGGCACGCGTAGCTAGAATGCTAATTCTACTCCCTGTGCAAAATTTCAACTAAATCGGAGCAAAAAATTGGCCTCTGTGGTCATATGAGTGTAAATCGGGCGAAAGCTATATATGGGAGATATATCCAAATCTGAACCGATTTCAACCAAATTTGGCACGCATAGTTTCAATGCTAATTCTACTCCCTGTGCAAAATTTAAACTAAATCGGAGTTAAAAATTGGCCTCTGTGGTCATATGAGTGTAAATCGGGCGAAAGCTATATATGGGAGATATATCCAAATCTGAACCGATTTCAACCAAATTTGGCACGCATAGTTACACTGCTAATTCTACTCCCTGTGCAAAATTTAAACTAAATCGGAGTTAAAAATTGGCCTCTGTGGTCATATGAGTGTAAATCGGGCGAAAGCTATATATGGGAGATATATCCAAATCTGAACCGATTTCAACCAAATTTGGCACGCATAGTTACACTGCTAATTCTACTCCCTGTGCAAAATTTCAACCAAATCGGAGTTAAAAATTGGCCTTTTTGGGCAAATGAGTGTAAATCGGGCGAAAGCTATATATGAGAGCTATATCTAAATCTGAACCGATTTGGCTGGTATTTTGCAAGTTTTTCGAGACCCATAAAATATTCGGATGTACGGAATTTGAGGAAGATCGGTTGATATACACGCCAATTATGACCAGATCGGCGAAAAATATATATGGCAGCTATATCTAAATCTGAACCGATTTTTTCCAAAATCAATAGGGATCGTCTTTGAGCCGAAACAGGACCCAATACCAAATTTTAGGACAATCGGACTAAAACTGCGAGCTGTACTTTGCACACAAAAATACATCAACAGACAGACAGACAGACAGACAGACAGACGGACAGACAGACGGACAGACAGACGGACAGACAGACGGACAGACAGACAGACGGACATCGCTAAATCGACTCAGAATTTAATTCTAAGCCGATCCGTATACTAAAAGGTTGGTCTATGATTACTCCTTCTTGGCGTTACATACAAATGCACAAACTTATTATACCCTGTACCACAGTAGTGGTGAAGGGTATAAATATGGGAATTATTTAAATCTGGAGCAATTTTAAGAAAACTTCGCAAAAGTTTATTTATGATTTATCGCTCGATATATATGTATTAGAAGTTTAGAAAAATTAGAGTCATTTTTACAAATTTTCGACTAAGCAGTGGCGACTTTACAAGGAAAATGTTGGTATTTTGACCATTTTTGTCGAAATCAGAAAAACATATATATGGGAGCTATATCTAAATCTGAACCGATTTCAACCAAATTTGGCACGCATAGCTATAATGCTAATTCTACTCCCTGTGTAAAATTTCAACTAAATCGGAGTTAAAAATTGGCCCTGTGGTCATTTGAGTGTAAATCGGGGGAAAGCTATATATGGGAGCTATATCTAAATCTGAACCGATTTCCACCAAATATGACACGCATAACTATAATGCTAATTCTACTCCCTGTGCAAAATTTCAACTAAATCGGAGCAAAAAATTGGCTTCTGTGGGCAAAGGAGTGTAAATCGGCGAAAGCTATATATGGGAGCTATATCTAAATCTGAAGCGATTTGGCTGATATTTTGCAAGTTTTTCGAGACTCATAAAATATTCGGATGTACGGAATTTGAGGAAGATCGGTTGATATACACGCCAATTATGACCAGATCGGTGAAAAATATATATGGCAGCTATATCTAAATCTGAACCGATTTTTTGCAAAATCAATAGGGATCGTCTTTGAGCCGAAACAGGACCCTATACCAAATTTTAGGACAATCGGACTAAAACTGCGAGCTGTACTTTGCACACAAAAATACACCAACAGACAGACAGACAGACAGACAGACGGACATCGCTAAATCGACTCAGAATTCAATTCTAAGACGATCGGTATACTAAACGATGGGTCTCAGACTTTTCCTTCTTGGCGTTACATACAAATGCACAAACTTATTATACCCTGTACCACAGTAGTGGTGAAGGGTATAAAAATCTACATTGATTTGGCCACCGTGGAGCAAAGGGTAGCTCGTTTTACATTCTAAGGATCGTGGGTTCAATCCCTGCTTCGGCGGAACAAAAAAAGTTTTTTTTTTTTTGTTAACGGATATTACGTAATTTTACATATAGTCGGAAGATTCCGAAATGATATTCAACATTACGTACTACTGTATTATATTTATACCCTTCACCACTACTGTGGTACAGGGTATAATAAGTTTGTGCATTTGTATGTAACGCCAAGAAGGAGTAATCATAGACCAACCTTTTAGTATACGGATCGGCTTAGAATTAAATTCTGAGTCGATTTAGCGATGTCCGTCTGTCTGTCTGTCCGTCTGTCTGTCCGTCTGTCTGTCCGTCTGTCTGTCCGTCTGTCTGTCTGTCTGTCTGTCTGTCTGTTGATGTATTTTTGTGTGCAAAGTACAGCTCGCAGTTTTAGTCCGATTGTCCTAAAATTTGGTATTGGGTCCTGTTTCGGCTCAAAGACGATCCCTATTGATTTTGGAAAAAATCGGTTCAGATTTAGATATAGCTGCCATATATATTTTTCGCCGATCTGGTCATAATTGGCGTGTATATCAACCGATCTTCCTCAAATTCCGTACATCCGAATATTTTATGGGTCTCGAAAAACTTGCAAAATACCAGCCAAATCGGTTCAGATTTAGATATAGCTCTCATATATAGCTTTCGCCCGATTTACACTCATTTGCCCAAAAAGGCCAATTTTTAACTCCGATTTGGTTGAAATTTTGCACAGGGAGTAGAATTAGCAGTGTAACTATGCGTGCCAAATTTGGTTGAAATCGGTTCAGATTTGGATATATCTCCCATATATAGCTTTCGCCCGATTTACACTCATATGACCACAGAGGCCAATTTTTAACTCCGATTTAGTTTAAATTTTGCACAGGGAGTAGAATTAGCAGTGTAACTATGCGTGCCAAATTTGGTTGAAATCGGTTCAGATTTGGATATATCTCCCATATATAGCTTTCGCCCGATTTACACTCATATGACCACAGAGGCCAATTTTTAACTCCGATTTAGTTTAAATTTTGCACAGGGAGTAGAATTAGCATTGAAACTATGCGTGCCAAATTTGGTTGAAATCGGTTCAGATTTGGATATATCTCCCATATATAGCTTTCGCCCGATTTACACTCATATGACCACAGAGGCCAATTTTTTGCTCCGATTTAGTTGAAATTTTGCACAGGGAGTAGAATTAGCATTCTAGCTACGCGTGCCAAATTTGCTTGAAATCGGTTCAGATTTGGATATATCTCCCATATAAAGCTTTCGCCCGATTTACACTCATATGACCACAGAAGCCAATTTTTAACTCCGATTTAGTTGAAATTTTGCACAGGGAGTAGAATAAGCATTGTAACTATGCGTGCCAAATTTGGTTGAAATCGGTTCAGATTTAGATATAGCTCCCATATATATGTTTTTCTGATTTCGACAAAAATGGTCAAAATACCAACATTTTCCTTGTAAAATCGCCACTGCTTAGTCGAAAAGTTGTACAAATGAATCTAATTTTCCTAAACTTCTAATACATATATATCGAGCGATAAATCATAAATAAACTTTTTCGAAGTTTCCTTAAAATTGCTTCAGATTTAAACGTTTCCCATATTTTTTTACTAACATTGTGTTCCACCCTAGTGCATTAGCCGACTTAAATTTTGAGTCTATAGATTTTGTAGAAGTCTATCAAATTCTGTCCAAATCGAGTGATATTTAAATGTATGTATTTGGGACAAACCTTTATATATAGCACCCAACACATTTGACGGATGTGATATGGTATCGAAAATTTAGATCTACAAAGTGGTGCAGGGTATAATATAGTCGGCCCCGCCCGACTTTAGACTTTCCTTACTGGTTTTTTACTAACATTGTGTTCCACCCTAGTGCATTAGCCGACTTAAATTTTGAGTCTATAGATTTTGTAGAAGTCTATCAAATTCTTCCAGATCGAGTGATATTTAAATGTATGTATTTGGGACCAACCTTTATATATAGCCCCCAACACATTTGACGGATGTGATATGGTATCGAAAAATTAGATCTACAAAATGGTGCGGGGTATAATATAGTCGGCCCCGCCCGACCTTAGACTTTCCTTACTGGTTTTTTACTAACATTGTGTTCCACCCTAGTGCATTAGCCGACTTAAATTTTGAGTCTATAGATTTTGTAGAAGTCTATCAAGTTCTTCCAGATCGAGTGATATTTAAATGTATGTATTTGGGACAAACCTTTATATATAGCCCCCAACACATTTGACGGATGTGATATGGTATCGAAAATTTAGATCTACAAAGTGGTGCAGGGTATAATATAGTCGGCCCCGCCCGACTTTAGACTTTCCTTACTTGTTTTTTACTAAAATTGTGTTCCACCCTAGTGCATTAGCCGACTTAAATTTTGAGTCTATAGATTTTGTAGAAGTCTATCAAATTCTTCCAGATCGAGTGATATTTAAATGTATGTATTTGGGACAAACCTTTATATAGCCCCCAACACATTTGACGGATGTGATATAGTATCGAAAATTCAGATCTACTAAGTGGTGCAGGGTATAATATAGTCGGCCCCGCCCGACTTTAGACTTTCCTTACTTGTTTTACTATGAAACTTCAAAATGTGTGTAAAGCCATAAAGTCGGAAAACAACAATGTTTGATCTAAGCGAAAAGGATTGTAACAAAAAAAAATTTTTGATGATAAAAGTTTGAAATTTCCGAGGGAATTCAAAAAACTGTAACAAAAGAAAAATTTTTCGGTACACGTTTTCCAAATGTTTTTTATACCCTCCACCATAGGATGGGGGTATATTAACTTTGTCATTCCGTTTGTAACACATCGAAATATTGCTCTAAGACCCCATAAAGTATATATATTCTGGGTCGTGGTGAAATTCTGAGTCGATCTAAGCATGTCCGTCCGTCCGTCCGTCTGTCCGGCTGTCCGTCCGTCTGTGGAAATCACGCTAACTTCCGAACGAAACTAGCTATCGACTTGAAACTTGGCACAAGTAGTTGTTATTGATGTAGGTCGGATGGTATTGAAAATGGGCCATATCGGCCCACGGTTACGTATAGCCCCCATATAAACCGATCCCCAAATTTGACTTGCGGAGCCTTCCGGAGCAGCAAAATTCATCCGATCCGGTTGAAATTTTGTACGTAGTCTAAGTATACGGTCTCTAACAACCATGCAAAAATTGGTCCATATCGGTCCATAATTATATATAGCCCCCATATAAACCGATCCCCAGATTTGACCTCCGGAGCCTCTTGGAGGGGCAAAATTCATCCGATCCGGTTGAAATTTGGTACCTGATGTTAGTATACGGTCTCTAACAACCATGCAAAAATTGGTCCATATCGGTCCATAAATATATATAGCTCCCATATAAACCGATCCCCAGATTTGACCTCCGGGGCCTCTTGGAGGAGCAAACTTCATCCTACCCTATTGAAATTTGGTACGTGGTGTTAGTATATGGTCTCTAACAACCATGCAAAAACTGGTCCATATCGGTCCATAATTATATATAGCTCCCATATAAACCGATCCCCAGATTTGACCTCCGGAGCCTCTTGGAGGGCAAAATTCATCCGATCCGTTTGAAATTGGGTACCTGATGATAGTATACGGTCTCTAACAAGCATGCAAAAATTGGTCCATATCGGTCTATAATTATATATAGCTCCCATATAAACCGATCCCCAGATTTGAACTCTGGAGCCTCTTGGATGAGCAAAATTCATCCGATCCAATTGAAATTTAGTACGTGGTGTTAGTATATGGTCTCTAACAACCATGCAAAAATTGGTCCATATCGGTCCATAATTATATATAGCTCCCATATAAACCGATCCCCAGATTTGACCTCCGGAGCCTCTTGGAGGAGCAAAAGTCATCCGATGCGGTTGAAATTTGGTACATTTCGTTAGTATATGGCCTCTAACAGCCATGTAAAAATTGTCAAATTTTATTACTATAGAAAGTTTTGTCAAAATTTCATTTCTAAAGAAAGTTTTGTAAAAAGTTTATTTCTATAGCAATGTTTGTCAACATTTTATTTCCATAGAAAATTTTGTCAAAATTTTATTTCTATAGAAAATTTTGTAAAAAATTTATTTCTGTAGAAAATTTTGTCAACATTTTATTTCTATAGACAATTTTGTCAACATTTTATTTTTATAGAAAATTTTGTCAAAATTTTATTGCTATAGAACATTTTGTCAACATTTTACTTGCATAGAAAATTTTGTCAACATTTTATTTCTATAGAAAATTTTGTCAAGTTTTTATTTCTATAGAAAATTTTGTCAAAATTTTATTTCTATAGAAAATTTTGTCAAACTGAATTATATACGTATTTAATCGGCCTTTTTTATACCCTCCACCATAGGATGGGGGGTATATTAACTTTGTCATTCCGTTTGTAACACATCGAAATAATGCTCTAAGACCCCATAAAGTATATATATTCTGGGTCGTGGTGAAATTCTGAGTCGATCTGAGCATGTCCGTCCGTCCGTCTGTTGAAATCACGCTAACTTCCGAACGAAACAAGCTATCGACTTGAAACTTGGCACAAGTATTTGTTATTAATGTAGGTCGGATGGTATTGCAAATGGACCATATCGGTCCACTTTTACGTATAGCCCCCATATAAACGGACCTCCAAATTTGGCTTGCGAGGTCTCTAAGACAAGCAAATTTCATCCGATCCGGCTGAAATTTGGTACATGGTGTTAGTATATGGTCTCTAACAACCATGCAAAAATTGGTCCACATCGGTCAATAATTATATATAGCCCCCATATAAACCGATCCCCAGATTTGGCTTGCGAGGCTTCTAAGAGAAGCAAATTTCATCCGATCCGGCTGAAATTTGGTACATGGTGTTAGTATATGGTCTCTCACAACCATGCAAAAATTGGTCCACATCGGTCCATAATTATATATAGCACCCATATAAACCGATCACCAGATTTGACCTCCGGAGCCTCTTGGAAGACCAAAATTCATCTGATTCAGTTGAAATTTGGTACGTGGTGTTAATATATGGCCTCAAACTCCCATGCAAAAATTGGTCGAAATCGGTCCATAATTATATATAGCCCCCATATAAACCGATCCCCAGATTTGACCTCCAGAGCCCCTTGGAAGAGCAAATTTCATCCGATTCCGTTGAAATTTGGTACGTGATGTTAGTATATGGTATCCAACAATCATGCAGGTATTGGATCATATCAGTCCATAATTATATATAGCACCCATATAAACCGATCCCCAGATTTGACCTCCGGTGTCTTTTGGAGAAGCAAAATTCATCCGATCTGGTTGAAATTTTGTACGTAGTGATATATAACAACCATGCCAAAAGTGGTCCATATCAGTCCATAATCACATATAGCCCCCATATAAACCGATCCCGAGATTTGGTTTTGGAGCCTCTTGGAGGAGGCTCCAATTTTTGTGTGATTTGGGATCGATTTATCTGAGGGCTATATATAACTATAGACCGATATGGACCTAGTTAGGCATGGTTGTTAACGGCCATATACTAGCACAATGTACGAAATTTCAACTGACTCGGATAAAAAGTTGAAATTTCGTACATTGTGCTAGTATATGGCCGTTAACAAATATGCCTAACTAGGTCCATATCGGTCTATAGTTATATATAGCCCTCAGATAAATCGATCCCAAATCACACAAAAATTGATCCATATCAATAACTGTATATAGCCCCATATAAGCGACCCCCTTATTTCAATTCTGGCTCCCTACGTACCGTGCAAAAGTCCATATCGATTCGTAATTATTTGTAGACTTACCTACACATACTTTTTTTGTCTAATGTATACCACGTATGGACTAACTCACAATGTAGAAAGCGATTTAAGATACCACAACCCAAGTAATTCGATTGTGGATGACAGTCTTTCGTAGAAGTTTCTACGCAATCCATGGTGGAGGGTACATAAGATTCGGCCTGGCCGAACTTACGACCGTTTATACTTGTTTTAGTTTAATATATACCCCTTATGGACTAACTTACAATTTAGAAGACAGTGTTAAAAAGTTTTACGATACCTTGCCATCGGCAAGTGTTATCGCAACCCAAGTAATTCGATTGTGGATGACAGCCTTTAGTAGAAGTTCCTACGCAATCCATGGTGGAGGGTACATAAGATTCGGCCTGGCCGAACTTACGGCCGTATATACTTGTTTTTTTTTTTTTCTTTGCGTGTGAGTCGATTAAGCAATATCGTCAATCTCATATTTAGCTTCTATATAAATCGATCCCCAGATTTGATTTTTAGAGGATCATATTTAATCCGATCCATTGGAAATATGGTGCATGATCTTAGTATATGTCTTCTAGTATCCATGCATATTGAATTGCGGTGTCTTCAGAAAGAGAAAATATCATCCAATAGGGTTGAACTTTGGTACGTGATGCCACTCTATGCTCTGTAATAATTATGCACCATTTGGTGCATATCGTTACTTAATTATAAATAGCCCCCATATAAACCGACCACCTTAATTTGATTTCTAGAGCCTCCTGTAGAAGCAAAATTCATCCGATCTGGTCGAAATTTGGTATATGACGGCAGCATTTACCGTTCTATAATTTTATATCGGGTGGGCGATATGAATTACAATGATCTTCAGGTTGCCATTATATCTAAACTGCTCGTCTGACAGCTCACAAATTTATTCTAGTGATAACTCATTTTATTCTTTACAAGCTTACAAAGGCATTGTAGTTGTGAAGGACAAATTTGATCGAAATCCATGTCACAATGGTAGAAAATTTATGACCTACTTTATCGCGAGAACGGATGAAAAATGAGCTTGGACTAAAGCCATTAAAGTTCCACAAAAAGGAAAGAGCTCAGCGATGCACAAAAATAAAGTTAGACTGTATGGTGCCAAACAGTTGCTCGCATGCACGAAAGAGTCTAATTACCGAATATGGGTTTCAACGGTGAAAGGGCTTTCCAATTGAGCAAGTTGTGAACAACCAAAAATATCCCAATTTAATGCTAAATAAATCTCTTAAAAATACATTTATTTTAGAGAAGAAGCATCTTTGCCTCGCAAGCAATACCAAAATTCTTCAAGAAAGGCCAAAGTCCTTGGGACCAAATAAACTTATTTTGGGGATTCAGATCAATTTATCTGTCATATAATTTTCCATACAATTGCCCATAACATTGCTGCAATAATAATTTCTAATATTGCAGTAATTTTCGTCCCACTGTCAATAGAAATTACACGTGTCAAAAAATAGTTTTTGCTAAAATCAACGCAAAAATCGTGATTATATCATTTAGAAGCTGAGAGTTGTAAATATCAACACTTAGTTTGTGAAATAGAAACGAAAAAATAGGCACTTGATCTCCGAGACTATAACATCGTAACGCCTATACATCCCAAACAGAAGGTGTACTTCAAGAAAAACGAATCACTTTGTGATCCATCAATCATGTGATTGAAAAGTGTGTAATAATTTCGATGGATGCTACAAGAGGGATTATTGATCAAAATCTGGCGGTGGAAAAGAGTAACATATTTCATGTCTGTTTTTCTGTTTTTCTGTCTGTCGACAACAGGTGTTGTTTATGACATTTTATTAGTGGACTTCGTTAGCATTTAGAATTACTATGTGAATTGCTTTTAATGAATAGGCATTTCGACCCTCCCAAATGAACACCAACGAAACAACGCTAGAGAAAAGATTTGGATATACATATGTTATCTTCTATAACTTTGTTGTTCAATCCCGATCCCCCTCCCCCAAAATCCCCCAAAAATTTGCAATAAACCAGTTTAGTTTACGATACAAAACTTATCGCTTCCTAGCCAGTTGATTTTCATAGCTTGTTGTCTCAAAAAAAAAAAAAAAAAAACTAAATAAACCCCTTATCTTATCTCCTCCATCACCAACATCATCATCATCGTAAACTACAGCCATAATTTGTTGCCATAATCTTTGCACTATGAAATGGGCACATCTGTTTTCGGATTCATTGTCGATGGCACTAAACTGAAATGTGACACAGTATTGCATGTGAACTCAATTATGGGGAGTGTGCTCGAGCACAGTGCTCTGCAGGGGTTTGGGCTCTGGGTGACAATCCAACGAACGAAGAAGGCATTATTCGGTAACTTCATTTTGGGATCATGGTTGCCAATCATGCCAAAACACAATCTACCAAAAGCTTAGGAACATTTTACCAAACATCTACCAAATTTAAAAAACATAAATCTATTTTCTATTTTGTCTATGGCAATATTTTCCTTCTTAGAAAATGTTGTTAAAATTTTATTTGTATAGAAAATTTTGTTAAAATTTATTTCTATGGGAAAATTTGTCAAAATTTATATCTATAGGAAATTTTGTCAAAATTTTATTTCTATAGAAAATCTTCTAAAAATTTTATATCTATCGAAAATTTTGTCAAAAATTTATTTATATAGAAAATTTTGTCAAAATTTTTTTCTATAGTAAATTTTGTCGAACTTTAATTTTATAGAAGATTTTATCAAAATTTTATTTCTATGGAAAATTTGGTCAACATTTTTTTCTTTAAAACTTTTTGTCAAAATTATATTTCTATAGAAAATTTTGTCAAAATTTTGTTTCTATAAAAAATCTTCTAAAAATTTTATATCTATCGAAAATTGTGTCAAAATTTTATTTCTATAGAAAATGTTGTCAAAATTTTATTCCTATAGAAAATTTTGTCAAAATTTTATTTCTATAGATTTTGTCACAATTTTATTTCTATAGAAAATGTTGTCAAAATTTTATTTCTATAGAAAATTTTGTCAAAATTTTATTTTTTTGTCACAATTTTATTTCTATATAAAATGTTGTCAAAATTTTATTTCTATTGAACATTTTGTCAAAATGTTATTTTTATAGAAAATTTTGTCAAAATTTTAATTCTATAGAAAATTTTGTCAAAATTTTATTTCTGTATAAAATTTAGTCAACATTTTATTTCTATAGAAAATTTTGTCAAAATTTTATTTCTATAGAAAATTTTGTCAAAATTTTATTCCTATAGAAAATTTTGTCAACATTTTATTTCTATAGAAAATTTTGTCAAAATTTTATTCCTATAGAAAATTTTGTTAAAATTTTATTTCTTTAAAAATTTTTTTGTCAAAATTATATTTCTATTAAATTTTGTCAAAATGTTATTCCTATAGAAAATATTGTCACAATTTTATTTCTATAGAAAATTTTGTCAAAATTTTATTTCTATAGAAAATTTTGTCAAAATTTTATTTCTATAGAAAATTTTGTTAAAATTTTATTTCTTTAAATTTTTTTTTGTCAAAATTATATTTCTATTAAATTTTGTCAAAATTTTATTCCTATAGAAAATATTGTCAAAATTTTATTTCTATCGAAAATTTTGTCAAAATTTTATTTCTATTAAATTTTGTCAAAATTTTATTCCTATAGAAAATATTGTCAAAATTTTATTCCTATAGAAAATATTGTCAAAATTTTATTTCTATAGAAAATTGTGTCAAAATTTTATTTCTATAGAAAATTTTGTTAAAATTTTATTTCTTTAAAATTTTTTTTTGTCAAAATTATATTTCTATTAAATTTTGTCAAAATTTTATTCCTATAGAAAATATTGTCAAAATTTTATTTCTATAGAAAATTTTGTCAAAATTTTATTTCTATTAAATTTTGTCAAAATTTTATTCCTATAGAAAATATTGTCAAAATTTTATTTCTATAGAAAATTTTGTCAAAATTTTATTTCTATAGAAAATTTTGTCAAAATTTACTTCTATAGGAATTTTTATACAAAATTTTATTTCTTTAAAAAATTTTTGTCAAAATCTTATTACTATAGAAAATGCTGTCAAAATCTTATTACTATAGAAAATGCTGTCAAAATTTTATTTCAATATAAAATTTTGTCAAAATTTTATTTCTATAGAAAATTTTCTCAACATTTTATTTCTATAGAAAATTTTGTCAAAATTTTATTTCTACAGAAAATTTTGTCAAAATTTTGTCCAAATTTTATTTCTATAGAAAATTTTTTGAAATTTTTATTTCTATAGAAAATTTTGTCAAAATTTTATTTCAATAGAAAATTTTGTCAAAATTTTATTTCAATAAAAATTTTTGTCAAAATTTTATTTCTATAGAAAATTTTGTCAAAATTTTATTTGTATAGAAACTTTTGTCAAAATTATTTTTCTATAGGAAAGTTTGTCTAAATTTTATTATTATATGTTGTCAAAATTTTATTTCTATAGAAAATTTTGTCAAAATTTTATTTCTATAGAAAATTTTATTTCTAAAGCAAATTTTATCAAAATATTATTCCTATAGAAAATTTTGTCAAAATTTTATTTCTATAGAAAATTTTGTCAACATTTTATTCCTATAGAAAATGTTGTCAAAATTTTATTTCTATATAAAATGTTGTCAAAATTTTATTTCTATAGAAAATTTTGTCAAAATTTTATTTGTATAGAAAATTTTGTCAAAATTTTATTTCTATAGAAAATTTTGTCAACATTTTATTTCTATTGGAAATTTTGTCAAAATTTTATTTCTATAGAAAATTTTGTGAACATTTTATTTCTATAGAAAATTTTTTGAAATTTTTATTTCTATAGAAAATTTTGTCTAAATTTTATTTCAATAGAAAACTTTGTCAAAATTTTATTTCAGTAAAAAATTTTGTCAAAATTTTATTTCTATAGAAAATTTTATTTGTATAGAAACTTTTGTCAAAATTATTTTTCTATAGGAAAGTTTGTCTAAATTTTATTATTATATGTTGTCAAAATTTTATTTCAATCGAAAATTTTTTAAAAATTTTATTTCTATAGAAAATTTTATTTCTAAAGCAAATTTTATCAAAATATTATTAGTATAGAAAATTTTGTCAAAATTTTATTTCTATAGAAAATTTTGTCAACATTTTATTCCTATAGAAAATGTTGTCAAAATTTTATTTCTATAGAAAATATTGTCAAAATTTTATTTCTATAGAAAATTTTGTCAAAATTTTATTTGTATAGAAAATTTTGTCAAAATTTTATTTGTATAGAAAATTTTGTCAACATTTTATTTGTATAGAAACTTTTGTCAAAATTATTTTTCTATAGGAAAGTTTGTCTAAATTTTATTATTATATGTTGTCAAAATTTTATTTCTATAGAAAATTTTGTCAAAATTTTATTTCTATAGAAAATTTTATTTCTAAAGCAAATTTTATCAAAATATTATTCCTATAGAAAATTTTGTCAAAATTTTATTTCTATAGAAAATTTTGTCAACATTTTATTCCTATAGAAAATGTTGTCAAAATTTTATTTCTATAGAAAATGTTGTCAAAATTTTATTTCTATAGAAAATTTTGTCAAAATTGTATTTCTATAGAAAATTTTGTCAAAATTTTATTTCTATAGAAAATTTTGTCAAAATTTTATTTCTATACGAAATTTTGTCAAAATTTTATTACTATAGAAAATGTTGTCAAAAATTCGACCAAACACCAAAACCATTTCTTCATTTCTTCTTAGTAATGCTTGGGAAATTACTAAGTGTTTCAAAGCTTCTCTAATTGATTTCACCGCAACGGGAAACGCCATTCGGAATTGGTTATAAAACGGAGGAAAACACAAGATTGCGAACATGAACTGCATGTTCACAGTGCACTCAACTAATCCCCATAGACATTTTATCTGTTATACCCGTGTACATTGTTAAAAATTGTGTTGCCTGTTTTTTGTCTTTCGCCAACTGTTATTTCATTGCTATCAGTATTTGTTGACTTAGGTTCTTTGGCACTTAAAATTCCATTATGACAACAGTTGTAGTAATACATCTGGGTCGGGTGGGGGTACAGCAAAATTGTAACCTTACTACTTCTTTATCACTACAACAAAAAAATCCTCACCCACGAGTTGTTTAAATATTTGCACATTTGTTCACCTATCATCTGAGCAACTGCAATTGCAACTGCAATTTTTGTTTACCCAGAATGCAACAAATATGGCCTGCAAATTTACACAAAAAGATTTGGTGACAACTTAATAGGCAAAAATTAGTAGAAGAACGTTGTAGATTATAAATTGATTTTATGATTTATTTCCTCAATTATCAGTTCGAGTACGAAAATTCAATGCTGACAAAAATTAACATCCCAACTGGCATACCCTCGAACGGATTGGCAAACTTATTACAAACCCAACCTTGCATGGTTGTGGATATAAGGGAATGAAAATTCAACATATGAGACATAATTTTCTATAGAAATAAAATTTTGACAAAATTTTCTATAGAAATAAAATTTTGACAAAATTTTCTGTAGAAAAAAAAAAATTTGATACAATTTTCTATAGAAATAAAATTTTTACAAAATTTTCTATAGGAATAACATTTTTACAAAATTTTCAATAGAAATAAAATTTTAACAAAATTTCCTATAGAAATAAAACTTTGGTAACATTTTCTATGTTATAGAAATAAAATTTTGACAAAATTTTCAATAGAAATAAAATTTTGACACAATTTTCCCTAGAACATTTGACCAAATATTCTATAAAAATAAAATTTTGACAAATTGTTCTCTAAAAATAAAATTTTGACAAAATTTTCTATAGAAATCAAAATTTGACAAAATTTTCTACAGAAAAAAAAATTAACTAAATTTTCTATAGAAATAAAATTTTTACAAAATTTTCTGTAGAAATAAAACTTTTACAAAATATATAGAAATAAAATATTGACAAAATTTTCTATAGAAATAAAATTTTGACAAAATTATTGTAGAAATAAACGTTGACAAAATTTTCTATAGAAATAAAATTTTGACAAAATTTTCTATAGAAATAAAATTTTGACAAAGTTTTCTATAGAAATCAAAATTTGACAAAATTTTCTACAGAAAAAAAATTTAACAAAATTTTCTATAGAAATGAAATTTTTACAAAATTTTCTATAGAAATAAAATTTTTACAAAATTTTCTATAGAAATAAAATTTTTACAAAATTTTCTATCGAAATAAAATTTTGACAAAATTTTCTACAATAATAAAATTTTGACAAAATTTTCTACAGAAATAAAATTTTGACAAACATTTTCTAAAGAAACAAAATTTTTACAAAATATATAGAACTAAAATATTGACAAAATTTTCTACAGTAATAATTTTTTTTTTTAGTAATAAAATGTTGACAACATTTTCTATAGAAATAAAATTTTGACAAAATTTTCTGTAGAAAAAAATTTTGATACAATTTTCTATAGAAATAAAATTTTGACAAAATTTTCAATAGAAATAAAATTTTGATCAAATTTTGTAACAATACAATTTTGACACAATTTTCTATAGCAATAACATTTTTACAAAATTTTCAATAAAAATAAAATTTCGACAAAATTTTACTATAGAAATAAAATTGTGACAACATTTTCTATAGAAAAAAATGTTGACAAAATTTTCTATAAAAAAAAAAAATTTGACAAAATTTTCTATAAAAATAAAATTTTGACACAATTTTCTATAGAAATACAATTTTTAAGAATTAGTTTTCATAGTTTCGGCTATATATATATATATATATATATATATATATATATATATATATATATATATATATATATATATATATATATATATATATATATATATATATATATATATATATATATATATATATATAATATATATATATATATATATATATATATATATATATATATATATATATATATATATATATATATATTATATATATATATATATATATATATATATATATATATATATATATATATATATATATATATATATATATATATATATATATATATA
>NW_027445691.1:0-20947 GCF_050003625.1 Haematobia irritans
AAAATATAGCGAGCCTATATAAAAATTTTCTGTAACAACAATTTATTGTTAGCTCAAAAATTATAATATTATTTTCTGTGTAAATAGCATACAAATAGAGAGAATAGCAACATAAATGAATGTGAAATAAATCTTCGATTTTTTATTCTTAATTTTTGGAACTAAACTGGTTTTGTTTTTTTTTTCATCCATTACCTAGCGAATGTTTGCATATGAATCAAATGACGTATTTGATTAATGGATGAAATCGTCAATAGTATATAAAAACATTTTCGCCAATATTATACAAGTAATCGATGCACGGTGATTCATAATCATTTTCTTCAAAACTATACATTGAATGATTGTATTACCCAGCAAAAAAGTGTCGCAAAATTGGCGCAGAAGCGATTAATTTAACATGGGTTTGTCATAGGACTGATGTCAATAGCCGGTGAACTGAATTTGCACCACTTCTTAAGGTGTGATCCAAATTCAATGTGTTGGATGAGAATTATAGTAAAAGTACGTAAACTTTGAGCCACAAATTCATCTATTTATCTATATGCATTGATGTATGTTTTTATTTGTCAATCTTTTTTAATTTAATTAAAATTTCAATTGGGGTAGTTAATATTTTAATTAAATTAAAGAAAACTGTTTTATATTGATTACGTTTTCAACTTCAATCAACTTTTGAATTGGGAATATTTAAACACATATATGTTTATAAGCAATTTCTAAATTAATATATGTTTGCATCCACACATATTACATTTCAGAAAATATTATGTCCCAAATATAATATGTTCTAACATATTTATATATATATATATATATATATATATATATATATATATATATATATATATATATATATATATATATATATATATATATATATATATATATATATATATATATATATATATATATATATATATATATATATATATATATATATATATATATATATATATATATATATATATATATATATATATATATATATATATATATATATATATATATATATATATATATATATGTGTCCCAAACATATTATACTATATTTTGCTACTGTTGAAAAATTTTAAACGGATAGGCTGTAATATGGTAGGCCGGCTACTTTTTAATTGACCTGTTACATTATTTTATTTATATATCTACTTTAGTACATTTTTGACTTACGAAGCCACTGTGGTAGTTTAGTTTTTTATTTAATTTAACACTCGCTTAATAGTTACCAATATCTAACATCTGGTAATACATTTTTGTTTTAAATTAACTTCCAAGTTTTTCGTCTTATCGACTATTTACCACAGCTTCTTTCAACATTTATGAAATATATGACAATAAATTGAATTTATTAATTTGGTGTAGATGCGATTTTTCTTCGCTCTTAAAAAAATTCATTATTGAAGAAACTGATGGGCGCTTCGATTTGTCACATACCAAAGTTAAACATTTGATCTGGCTTTAAATTGAGCGTTGGACAAGTAATTAACGAATCGAATTTCTTTACGGCATGAGTACTTATATAGCTACAAACTTTCTCAATAAATAATAAATATAACGATTAATTAATTTTGGATGGTGTAAAAAAGGAAAACAGCTAATATGTTATTTCACACTTCAATCAATTAATAACACTAGTTTACACTGAAAATGTACACTTGATGGGAGGTGACTTTTGTTATGTATTTTGATCTGCTTTGATGAATGAATGAAATGACCGATTATATCGCTGAATCGCCAAATGAAAGGTATTGAGATGAAGAATAAGTGTGTATAATTGGAGATGTGATAAGTTAAGTGGTTCAAAAAATATCGATGTAAAAAGGGCAAATTTTCAAAAAAAAATATGTTTTACAGAGACCCTTTTCCGCCGGAAAAGTACAAACCATTTAAAACAAGTATATATGGCCGTAAGTTCGGCCAGGCCGAATCTTATGTACCCTCCACCTTGGATAGCGTAGAAACTTCTACGAAAGACTGTCATCCACAATCGAATTACTTGGGTTGTGGTATCTTAAATAGTTTTCTAAATTGTGAGTTACCTACACATACCTTTTTTAGACCAAAAAGGTATGTGTAGGTAAGTCTACAAATAATTACGAATCGATATGGACTTTTGCACGATACGTAGGGAGACAGAATTGAAATATAAGGGTCGCTTATATGGGGGGCTTAAACAAAATCCAAAACCAAATCTCGGGATCGGTTTATATTGGGGCTATATATGATTATGGACTGACTAGGACCACTTTTGGCATGGTTGATAAATATCATATACTACCACCAACCAGATCGGATGAATTTTGCTTCTCCAAAAGGCACCGGAGATCAAATCTGGTGATCGGTTTATATGGGAGTTATATATAATTATGGACTGATATGAACCAATTCCTGCATGGTTGTTGGATACCATATACTAACACCACGTACCAAATATCAACTGAATCAGATGAAGTTTTGTCTTCCAAGAGGCTCCGGAGGTCAAATCTGGTGATCGGTTTATATGGGGGCTATACATAATTATGCACCGATGTGGACCAATTTTTGCATGGTCATTAGAGACCATATACTAACACCATGTACCAAATTTCAGCCGGATCGGATGAAATTTGCTTCTCTTAGAGGCTCTGCAAGCCAAATCGGGGGATCGGTTTATATGAGGGCTATATATAATTATTGACCGATGTGATCCCATTTTTGCATGGTTGTTAGAGACCATATACTAACACCATGTACCAAATTTCTGCTGGATCGGATGAAATTTGTTTCTCTTAGAGCAATTGCAAGCCAAATTTGGGGGTCCGTTTTTATGGAGACTACACGTAAAAGTGGACCGATATGGCCCATTTGAAATACCATCCGACCTACATCAATAACAACTACTTGTGCCAAGTTTCAAGTCGATAGCTTGTTTCGTTCGGAAGTTAGCGTGATTTCAACAGACGGACGGACGGACTTGCTCAGATCGACTCAGAATTTCAACACGACCCAGAATATATATAATTTATGGGGTCTTAGAGCAATATTTCGATGTGTTACAAACAGAATGACAAAGTTAATATACCCCCATCCTATGGTGGAGGGTATAAAAACGGCCGGTTTCTCTTCTCTTCTTCACGCCATCGGATTTGTTCACTCAATTGCTTATAACTTTGTCATTTTTCGGTCGTTTTTCTACTAGTTGGTCTTATTACTTACGTTAGAGTATCATCTATACGACCATGAAGAGAAAATTTTTTTAATGGTTTGTACTTTTCCCGCGGAAATGGGCCACTGTAAAACATTTTTTGAAAATTTGGCTTTTTACATCAATATTTTTTGAACCACTTAACTCATCACAGATCCAATTATACACGAATATTCGTCATCTCAATACCTTTCACGACAACGATATAATCGGATATTTCTAACTAAAGGGTGATTCTTTTGAGGTTAGGATTTTCATGCATTAGTATTTGACAGATCACGTGGGATTTCAGACATGGTGTCAAAGAGAAAGATGCTCAGTATGCTTTGACATTTCATCATGAATAGACTTACGATCTGCCACAACGTCGAATTTTCAGTGAATGGGCCCTAGAAAAGTTGGCAGAAAATCCGCTTTTTTATCGACAAATTTTGTTCAGCGATGAGGCTCATTTCTGGTTGAATGGCTACGTAAATAAGCAAAATTGCCGCATTTGGAGAGAAGAGCAACCAGAAGCCGTTCAAGAACTGCCCATGCATCCCGAAAAATGCACTGTTTGGTGTGGTTTGTACGCTGGTGGAATCATTGGACCGTATTTTTTCAAAGATGCTGTTGGACGCAACGTTACGGTGAATGGCGATCGCTATCGTTCGATGCTAACAAACTTTTTGTTGCCAAAAATGGAAGAACTGAACTTGGTTGACATGTGGTTTCAACAAGATGGCGCTACATGCCACACAGCTCGCGATTCTATGGTCATTTTGAGGGAAAACTTCGGAGAACAATTCATCTCAAGAAATGGACCGGTAAGTTGGCCACCAAGATCATGCGATTTGACGCCTTTAGACTATTTTTTGTGGGGCTACGTCAAGTCTAAAGTCTACAGAAATAAGCCAGCAACTATTCCAGCTTTGGAAGACAACATTTCCGAAGAAATTCGGGCTATTCCGGCCGAAATGCTCGAAAAAGTTGCCCAAAATTGGACTTTCCGAATGGACCACCTAAGACGCAGCCGCGGTCAACATTTAAATTAAATTATCTTCAAAAAGTAAATGTCATGGACCAATCTAACGTTTCAAATAAAGAACCGATGAGATTTTGCAAATTTTATGCGTTTTTTAAAAAAAAAAGTTATCAAGCTCTTAACAAATCACCCTTTACAAATATAACTTGTTTAGTGAAAAAAGAGGGAAAAACTAAAAATAACGCGATATCTCAAAAACTGTTCCATAAACAAAAATTTAAAAAAAAATTTCGAATTCAGCAGATCAAAATACATAAGACACATCTCATCTTATGTACATAAAAAATTTTATTTTGTAAACTAGTGTAATCAATAGCAATATACTAAGTAATTAATGATTGAATTTATAATGAAAACAAACATTGATAAACTGCCAGACTAGTTGAAATTTATAACTTTTTTCTGAGGGTATTGATTTCCAACAAATTTGTATAGAAGAGTTAATCGTTAGTAGCATAAATGTTATTATGTTAATTGTGTTTTCGATATTAATAATAATCTAATAATTTCGAAACTAAATATTTATACACATTAAAGCTTGTTTATAAAAATTAAAGCTCTAGTTGAAAAGGCTCTTGTTTTAAACCCAAGAAATTTCTGGTTAATACCGAACGTAAAGTTGGCGTGAAACAACAACAACGAAGTTTTTAAAATATTGGTCACCGAAATTAATTAAACAATGATTGGTGCAAAATTCATTTTTATACCCTCCATCATAGGATGGGGGTATATTAACTTTGTCATTCCGTTTGTAACACATCGAAATATTGCTCTAAGACCCCATAAAGTATACATATTCTGGGTCGTGGTGAAATTCTGAGTCGATCTAAGCAAGTCCGTCCGTCCGTCCGTCCGTCTGTTGAAATCACGCTAACTTCCGAACGAAACAAGCTATCGACTTGAAACTTGGCACAAGTAGTTGTTATCGATGTAGGTCGGATGGTATTGAAAATGGGCCATATCGGTCCACTTTTACGTATAGCCCCCATATAAAGGGACCCTCCGATTTGGCTTGTGGAGCCTCTAACAGAAGCATATTTCATCCGATCCGGCTGAAATTTGGTACATAGTGTTGGTATATGGTCTATAACAACCATGCAAAAATTGGTCCACATCGGTCCATAATTATATATAGCCCCCATATAAACCGATCCCCAGATTTGGCTTGCGGGGCCACAAAGGGAAGAAAATTTCATCCGATCCGGCTGAAATTTGGTACATGATGTTGGTATATGGTCTCTAACAACCATGCAAAAATTGGTCCATATCGGTCCTTAATTATATATAGCCCCCATATAAACCGATCCCCAGATTTGGCTTGTGGAGCCTGTAAGAGAACCATATTTCATCCGATTCGGCTGAAATTTGGTACATGGTGTTGGTATATGGTCTCTAACAATCATGCAAAAATTGGTCCACATCGGTCCATAATTATATATAGCCCCCCATATAAACCGATCCCCAGATTTGGCTTGCGAAGTCTCCAAGAGAAGCAAATTTCATCCAATCCGGTTGTAATTTGGAACATGGTGTTAGTATATGATCTTTAACAACCGTGCCAGAATTGGTCCATAACGGTCCATAATTATATATAGGCCCCATATAAAACGTTCTCCAGATTTGACCTCCGGAGTCTCTTGGAGGAGCAAAATTCATTCGATCCGGTTCAAATTAGGAACGTAGTGTTAGTATATGGTCGCTAAGGACCATACCAAAATTGGTCCAATCACACAAAAATTGGTCCATATCGGTTTATAGTCATGGTTGCCACTAGAGCCAAAAATAATCTATCAAAATTTTATTTCTATAGAAAATTTTGTCAAAATTCTATTTCTAGAGAAAATTTTGTTAAAATTTTATTCCGTTCATAATAAAATTTTCATCATTGCTAAAATTTTATTTCTATAGAAAATTTTGTCAAAATTTTATTTCTATAGAAAATTTTGTTCAAATTTTATTCGGTTCATAATCAGGTTGCCACTCGAGGCAAAAAATAATCTACCAAGATTTTATTTCTATAGAAAATTTTGTGAAAATTTTTATTTCTATATAAAATTTTGTGAAAATTTTATTTCTATAGAAAATTTTGATATAATTTTATTTCTGTAGAAAATTTTGTCAAAATTTTATGTCTACTTTGTCAAACTGAATTATATACGTATTAGATCGATCTTTTTGATTTAATATATACCACGTATGGACTTACATACAATTTAGAAGATGGTATTAGGAGGTGTTAAGATACCTTGCCATCGGCAAGCGTTACCGCAACTTAAGTAATTCGATTGTGGAATGCAGTGTTTAGAAGAAGTTTCTACGCAATCCATGATGGAGGGTACATAAGCTTCGGCCTGGCCGAACTTACGGCCGTATATACTTGTTTTTTTTTTTTGTATTTCAAATAAAATATTTTATTAAAAAAAAAACGTACTTGACGTGGTTGTCTTTTTTGTAAACCTTCTGTTCAAAGTGTACATTAAATTAGAGTTTTAAACGGGTATTCCCAAAAGTCGAATACTATTGTTTGCAGTTTTGCAATCAATACTTCTTTATTTGGTTTACAGTTGCAAATGTTCATTTCTAAGGGGGACCTGCTGAAGATTAGTATAACGAAAATAAAAAACCAATTTCATTTAATGAACTTGCATTTAATTTTGTTAATGAGGATTTCATTAAAAAATTGGTATGATTTGTAATACAGCGATATGTGGCTTTCGCATTTCGAACGTGTTGCAAGCATACTCGTACAGTAAAATTATATATTCAATTGTATTGTATACCTTTGAATGTTCAAAAAGTCCTTTTTATACCCTTCACCATAGGATGGGGGGGTATATTAACTTTGTCATTCTGTTTGTAACACATCGAAATATTGATCTAAGACCCCATAAAGTATATATATTCTGGGTCGTAGTGAAATTCTGAGTCGATCTAAGCATGTCCGTCCGTCTGTTGAAATCACGCTACCTTCCGAACGAAATAAGCTATCGACTTGAAACTTGGCACAAGTAGTTGTTATTGATGTAGGTCAGATGGTATTGCAAATGGGCCATATCGGTGCATCCGGCTGAAGTTTGGTACATGGTGTTAGTATATAGTTTCTAACAACCATGCAAAAATTGGTTCATATCGGTTCATAATTATATATAGTCCCCATATAAACCGATCGCCAGATTTGAACTCTGTAGCCTCTTGGAGGAGCAAAATTCATCCGAGCCGGTTGAAATTTGCTAAATGGTGTTGGTATATAGTATCTAATAACCATGCAAAAATTGTTCCACATCGGTCCATAATTATATATAGCCCCCTTATAAACCAACCCCCAGATTTGGCTTGGGGAGCCTCTTAGAGAAGAAAATTTCATCCAATCCGGTCGAAATTTGGTACGTTAGTATATTGTCTCTAACAACCATGCAAAAATTGGTTCATATCGGTTCATAATTATATATAGCCCTCATATAAACCGATCCCCAGATTTGAACTCTGTAGCCCCTTGGAGGAGCAAAATTCATCCAATCCAGTTGTAATTTGGTACGTGGTGTTAGTATATCGTCTTTAACAAACATGCCAAAATTGGTCCATATCGGTCCATAATCACCCAGCAAAAAAAGCGTCGCCAAAAAAGTAGTGAAAAAGTTCTTTTTGGATCCGGAAGTGGTGCAAAATTGGCGCAGAAGCGATGCATTTAACATGGGCTTGTCATAGGACGGATATGGCGGACATTCAACAGCCGTTGCACTGAATTTGCATCACTTCTTAGGGTGTGATACCAATTCAGTGTTTTGGAAGTGAATTAAGAAATTTTGTGATATTTTGACAAATAACTAATTTTTAAAATTTTTTGAGTTTTAATGCATTCTTACGCTTTTGTGGAACGTTTGACATCAAATATTTTAAAAAATTCGCTATTTTTCTAGAATGGATTTGACATTTTTTTTCGGCAAAATTTAAATAATTTTTACCATTTTATTAACTCTTAATATATTTTTAACCTATTGGAAACAAAAAATTTAAAAATTTCCGCTACACATATGAAAAAGGTATGTTATAAAAAAATTGACTCAAAAGAACTTCCTGTGCAGCTAAAATAAAGAACTAATAAAATAAAGAGGAAATTTTTGGAAGTGCTTTTAAAGTTATACCTTCCAAATTTTTTTGCTGGGCATATATAGCCTCCATATAAACCGATCCCCAGATTTGGTTTTGGAGCCTCTTGAGGAGCAAATTTCATCCGATTAAGTTGAAATTTGGTACATTGTGCTAGTATATGGCCTTTAACAACCATGCCTAATTAGGTCCATATGGTACCTTGCCATGGGAAAGTATTTCCACAACCCAAGTAATTCGATTGTGGATGACAATCTTTCGTAGAAGTTTCTACGTAATCCATAGTGAAGGGTACAAAAGATTCGGTCTGGCCGAACTTACGGCCGTATGTACTTCTTAGAATTAATTTGTAGTTATCACATGAGAACAATAAGAAGGTATTCTTTTTTAATACCAAAAAGAAAGGCAACCTTTAACTTTAATAAGTTTGCGGGACATAAACTTATTCAATGTAACAATTAGTATGTCATTATTATCAACTCCTACAATTAATAACAATAAAGGTTTAAATTTATTAAATAAAATTTAATGGAGAAAATTTTATCCAAATGCAGCACTTTCTTTGGGAATGTTGTATTAGAGGTGTGCACGTTAGTGAAATTTCACTCACACTCACGCACATTCACTAAGCCAAATATTTATTCACGCACGCTCACACTCGATAAGTGTCGTAGCCACTCACACTCACGCACATTCACGAAATTAAAAGCAGTACTCACGCACGAGCGTGCGAAATTAAAGCAGAATTAAAAGCAGACTCACGCAGAATTAAAAGCAGACTCACGAAATTAAAAGCAGACTCACGATCATGCACGATTCACGACAATTCACGTTACTCACGACAAATTCACGAGGCTCACGACATTTTCCGGGGATGAGCAAAGGTAACAAAATTCATAAATAAAATATAGTCCGACAGCTAAATAAATTTCAGTCAACATACGAGTAGAAACTAAATCTTGATTTTTTCGTAAGCGTGATTTTGCAGAAATTTTATTCACGTACATTCACGAACCGATTTTATTACTCACGCACGACATATTTATTTTAGTCCCATTCACGCACATTCACGTGAGTTGCTTCAGATTTTATTCACGATTCACGCGTGAATTACGCGTGTCAGACAATTTCGTGTCACGCGCACACCTCTATGTTGTATGTTATATTTATACCCTGCGCCACACTGTGGAACAGGGTATTATAAGTTAGTGCATATGTTTGTAACACCCAGAAGGAGACGAGATAGACACATGGTGTCTTTGGCAATAATGCTCAGGGTGGTTCCCCGAGTCGATATAACCATGTCCGTCTGTCCGTCCGTCCGTCCGTCTGTCTGTGAACACATTTTTGTGATCAAAGTCTAGGTCGCAAATTAAGTCCAATCGCCTTCAAATTTGGCACATGATCCTAATTTGGGTCAGTATAGAACCCTATTGATTTTGGAAGAAATCGGTTCAGATTTAGATATAGCTCCCATATATATCTTTCGTCCGATATGCACTAATATGGACCCAGCAGCCAGAGTTTTATACTGATTTGCTTGAAATTACCAACATAACACATAGTCGTATAGTCAAGTGTGCAAAATTTGATTGAAATCGGTTCAGATTTAGATATAGCTCCCATATATATCTTTCGCCCGATATGGACTTATATGGCCCCAGAAGCCAGATTTTTTGCCGAATTTGGTTGAAATTTTGCACTAGGAGTACAATTAGTAGTATAGTCAAGTGTGCAAAATTTTATTGAAATCGGTTCAGATTTAGATATAGCTCCCATATATATCTTTCGCCCGATATGGACTAATATAGTCCTAAAAGCCAGAGTTTTGGCCCAAATTGGTTGAAATTTTGCACAGGGAGTAGATTTAGCAGTGTAGCTATGCGTGCCAAATTTGGTTGAAATCGATTCAGATTTAGATATAGCTCCCATATATATCTTTCGCCCGATATGCACTTATATGGACCCAGAAGCCAGAGTTTTATCCCGATTAGCTTGAAATTTTGCGCCAGGAGTACAATTGGTAGTATAGTCATGTGTGCCAAATTTGATTGAAATCGGTTCAGATTTAGATATAGCTTCAATAGATATTTTTCGCCCGATATGGACTTATATGGCCCCAGAAGCCAGAGTTTTGGCCCAATTTGGCTGAAATTTTGCACTAGGAGTACAATTAGTAATATAGTCATGTGTGCCAAATTTGATTGAAATCAGATCAGATTCAGATTTAGATATAGCTGCCATATATATGTTTTTCTGATTTCGACAGAAATGGTCAAAATACCAACATTTTTCTTGTTAAATCGCCACTGCTTAGCCGAAAAGTTGTAAAAATGACTCTAATTTTCCTAAACTTTTAATACATATATATCGAGCGATAAATCATAAATAAACTTTTGCGAAGTTTCCTTAAAATTGCTTCAGATTTAAATGTTTCCAATATTTATACCATTCACCACTACTGTGGTACAGGGTATAATAAGTTTGTGCATTTGTATGTAACACCAAGAAGGAGTAATCATAGACCAACCTTTTAGTATACGGATCGGCTTAGAATTAAATTTTGAGTCGATTTAGCGATGTCCGTCTGTATGTCTGTCCGTCTGACTGTCTGTCCGTCTCTCTGTCCGTCTGTTTGTCTGTTGATGTATTTTTGTGTGCAAAGTACAGCACGCAGTTTTAGTCCGATTGTCCTAAAATTTGGTATAGGGTCCTGTTTCGGCTCAAAGACGATCCCTATTGATTTTGGAAAAAATCGGTTCAGATTTAGATATAGCTGTCATATATATTTTTCACCGATCTGGTCATAATTGGCGTGTATATCAACCGATCTTCCTCAAATTCCGTACATCCGAATATTTTATGAGTCTCGAAAAACGTGTAAAATATCAGCCAAATTGGTTCAGATTTAGATATAGCTCCCATATATAGCTTTCGCCCGATTTACACTCAATTGCCCACAGAGGCCAATTTTTTGCTCCGATTTAGTTGAAATTTTGCATAGGGAAATTTTGCATAGAATTAGCATTGTAACTATGCGTGCCAAATTTGGTTGAAATCGGTTCAGATTTGGGTATATATCTCATATATAGCTTTCGCCCGATTTACACTCATATGACCACAGAGGCCAATTTTTAACTCCGATTTAGTTGAAATTTTGCACAGGGAGTAGAATTAGCTTTGTGGCTATGCGTGCCAAATTTGGTTGACATCGGTTCAGATTTAGATATAGCTCCCATATATATGTTTTTCTGATTTCGACAAAAATGGTCAAAATACCAACATTTTCCTTGTTAAATCGCCACTGCTTAGTCGAAAAGTTGTAAAAATGACTCTAATTTTCCTAAACTTCTAATACATATATATCGAGCGATAAATCATAAATAAACTTTTGCGAAGTTTCCATAAAATTGCTTCAGATTTAAATGTTTCCCATATTATACCCTCCATCATAGGATGGGGGTATATTAACTTTGTCATTCCGTTTGTAACACATCGAAATATTGCTCTAAGACCCCATAAAGTATATATATTCTGGGTCGTGGTGAAATTCTGAGTCGATCTAAGCATGTCCGTCCGTCCGTCCGTCCGTCCGTCCGTCCGTCTGTTGAAATCACGCTAACTTCCGAACGAAACAAGCTATCGACTTGAAACTTGGCACAAGTAGTTGTTATTGATGTAGGTCGGATGGTATTGAAAATTGGCCATATCGGTCCACTTTTACGTATAGCCCCCATATAAAGGGACCCTCAGATTTGGCTTGTGGAGCCTCTAACAGAAGCATATTTCATCCGATCCGGCTGAAATTTGGTATATGGTGTTGGTATATGGTCTCTAACAACCATGCAAAAATTGGTCCACATCGGTCCATAATTATATATAGCCCCCATATAAACCGATCCCCAGATTTGGCTTGCGGAGCCTAAAAGAGAAGCAAATTTCCTCCGATCCGACTGAAATTTGGTACATGATGTTGGTATATGGTCTCTAACAACCATGCAAAAATTGGTCGATATCGGTCCTTAATTATATATAGCCCCCATATAAACCGATCCCCAGATTTGGCTTGTGGAGCCTCTAAGAGAAGCGTATTTCATCCGATTCGGCTGAAATTTGGTACATGGTGTTGGTATATGGTCTCTAACAATCATGCAAAAATTGGTCCACATCGGTCCATAATTATATATAGCCCCGATATGAACCGATCCCCAGATTTGGCTTGCGGAGCCTCAAAGAGAAGCATATTTCATCCGATCCGGCTGAAATTTGGTATATGGTGTTGGTATATGGTCTCTAACAACCATGCAAAAATTGGTCCACATCGGTCCATAATTATATATAGCCCCCATATAAACCGATCCCCAGATTTGGCTTGCGGAGCCTAAAAGAGAAGCAAATTTCCTCCGATCCGACTGAAATTTGGTACATGATGTTGGTATATGGTCTCTAACAACCGTTCAAAAATTGGTCCACATCGGTCCATAATTATATATAGCGTCCATATAAACCGATCCCCAGATTTGGGTTGCGGAGCCTCAAAGAGAAGCAAATTTCATCCGATCCGCCTGAAATTTGGTACATGATATTGGTATATGGTCTCTAACAACCATGCAAAAATTGGTCCACATCGGTTCATAATTATATATAGCCCCCTTATAAACCGATCCCCAGGTTTGGCTTGCGAAGTCTCCAAGAGAAGCAAATTTCATCCAATCCGGTTGTAATTTGGAACATTGTGTTAGTATATGATCTTTAACAACCGTGCCAGAATTGGTCCATATCGGTCCATAATTATATATAGCCCCCATATAAAACGTTCTCCAGATTTGAACTCCGGAGCCTCTTGGAGGAGCAAAATTCATCCGATCCGGTTCAAATTAGGAACGTGGTGTTAGTATATGGTCGCTAACAACCATACCAAAATTGTTCCAATCACACAAAAATTGGTCCATATCGGTTCATAATCGTGGTTGCCACTAGAGCCAAAAATAATCTACCAAAATTTTATTTCTATAGAAAATTTTGTCAAAATTTTATTTCTAGAGAAAATTTTGTTAAAATTTTATTCGGTTCATAATAAAATTTTCATCATTGTCAAAATTTTATTTCTATAGAAAATTTTGTTCAAATTTTATTCGGTTCATAATCATGGTTGCCACTCGAGCCAAAAATAACCTACCAAGATTTTATTTCTATAGGAAATTTTGTTAAAATTTTGTTCAAAATTTTTATTTCTATAGAAAATTTTGTGAAAATTTTATTTCTATAGAAAATTTTGTTAAAATTTTATTGTCCGTAGAAAATTTTGTCAAAATTTTATTTCTATAGAAAATTTTGTCAAAATTTTATTTCTATAGATTTTGTTAAAATTTTATTAGGTTCATAATCAAATTTTCATCATTGTCAAAATTTTATATCTATAGAAAATTTTGTCAAAATTTTATTTCCATAGAAAATTTTGTTAAAATGTTATATATTTTATTTTGTCAAAATTTTTATTTCTATAGAAAATTTTGTGAAAATTTTATTTCTATAGAAAATTTTGTTAAAATTTTATTTCTTTAGAAAATTTTGTCAAAATTTTATGTCTACTTTGTCAAACTGAATTATATACGTATTGGATCGATCTTTTTTGATTTAATACATACCACGTATGGACTTACATACAATTTAGAAGATGGTGTTAGGAGGTTTTAAGATACCTTGCCATCGGCAAGCGTTACCGCAACTTAAGTAATTCGATTCTGGATGGCAGTGTTTAGAAGAAGTTTCTACGCAATCCATGATGGAGGGTACATAAGCTTCGGCCTGGCCGAACTTACGGCCGTATATACTTGTTTTTTTACTAACATTGTGTTCCACCCAAGTGCATTAGCCGACATAAATTTTGAGTCTATAGATTTTGTAGAAGTCTATCAAATTCTGTCCAGATCGAGTGATATTTAAATGTATGTATTTGGGACAAACCTTTATATATAGCCCCAAGACGTTTGACGAATGTGATATGGTATCGAAAATTTAGATCTACTAAGTGGTGCAGGGTATAATATAGTCGGCCCCGCCCGACTTTAAACTTTCCTTACTTGTTTTCCCATGAAATGGGAACATTATGGTTTGAGGAAGTCATATTCCTTATTTGGGTGGAATTCGGCTTTGCACAAAAGAGTCACAACTTTCTTCCGGCATTTGGACCACCCGTACGGGAAATAGATCAACCCCAGGACCGCTACTAGGCTTGTCCCTGGTGTGTGACTCAGGCACATTCACGAAGAAATATGTTTTATATTTCATTCACGACCTACGTAGTTCACGTGTAAGTCACACGTGTCACGAAAATTTTGTGTCAGTTACACACACCTCTAGTATAGACCTGTCCCAGTTCTGGTCAAAACCTATTAAAGGGACCGATCAATCAAACATGTATGTCATTGACGGAGTAAATATACACTTTAGGACACGACTTGGACGCATTCCAAAGGACATGTCCTGGGACAATCCAGTAGGACAGTTCCTCATGAACCAGTTTGGAATAAACTCATAAGAACCTGTTTCATGTTGAGCGTCCGAATTGCACAAGAAATGAAACATTTTTTTAAACATGTTGAAGAGTCGATTACTCTGATAATTGTGTTTCAGTAGATAAAATATCAATATCAATAGGATATAGAAATCAATAAATTATAAGAAAATTTAAAAATTGAACAAAATTAGAGATCGGGTTTTTGGCACATTTATCTCATAAACAATATGTATTCGGATTCGCGTTATTGAATGCACCCTACACAATAATCAAGAAATATATCTTTTCATCTGTTAAATGTGTCGTTACGACCAAATTACATTGGTAATTTAAATCTACGAAATATTTTTTCGGTATAAAAATCTAAATTATTAAACATCATATCCATTGTCATGTGGATGTCAATTGTCTTTCAATCGCTAACGAGTTTTATTAAAACAATTTTAGTGCACATTGTGATTAAGACGACAACAAAAACTATTAACGAAGTAAACCAATAACAAATTGGCAAACGTGCATGGGATTTGGTGTCTTCATCAAAACGTACATCATTTTATTAATTATATAGTGGGTGGTTTTACTGACAACACTTTGCAGCAAAAATTGTTAACCAGCTATAGAAATGTTTATCTTATCTTATCTTTGTTGGATCACTAATATGACAACGAATATTTTTTATTCCAATTGATAATTTCTATATCCTCTGTCATAGAATGGTGGTTATATTAACTTTGGAATTAATTTCGCCATAGAACAAGTAGCTCTTATTGCTGTAAGTCGGCGAGAATATGTAATTTCTTATCATATTTGTTTGTAAATCTCTATTCTAAACCCATATGGATGCCATCGGTGCCTTAGCCAACAATATAGTTTACCGAGTTCCAAAGCTGTGTTCACCCAGAGAAGGAATATGATCACCTGCGAGAGCATCCATACTTCTTAATCTTCCTCGGGCTCTTGATGATTAAAATTTTCGTAATTTGTTACATAGTGGTATTATCGTTTCCAAATATTGAAATTATTTATTCTTCATCATGTCCTCTGGTCGGTAGCTAAACGATCCGTCATTACAATAAATCACTTGAGATCAATGGAAAACAACTTTACCGCATCTTACATTACATTACAAATTAATTACGGACCAATGTACGAGATCAGTTCGGAAACTTCTTAGTCTAGCACAAAAAGCGCGGTATAAACAGAAAAAAGTTTTGGAAACTTTCATCTGTGTTATGAACGCATGTTAAATTTTGTTTCGATCTGGCAACTCCTTCATATAGAAACAGGTGTTCAAAAAAGACGCATCCTCAATTTTTTTACAATGGAAAAATTAGAAATGCGTGCTGTCATTAAATATTTACATAAAAAAAGTTTATCGGGACAAGAAATTCATATTGATATGGTGAATGTGTTAGGTGAAAGTGCTCCTTCATGTGCAACAGTAAAAAATTGGGATGCTGAATTTAAACGTGGTCGTATAAGCATTGAAGATAAACCACGTAGTGGACGTCCAAAATAGCAACAACAACTGAAATTGTAGCCAAAGTGCATGATATGGTATTAAATGATCGACGAATAAAAGTGCGTGAAATTGCTAATATCATGGGCCTCTCAAATGATCGAGTCCATTTAATTTTGCATGAAGAACTACAGATGAAAAAACTTTCTGCAAGATGGGTGCCGTATTTGTTAACAGTCGATCAAAAACGCATAGGTTAGGTTAGGTTAGGTGGCAGCCCGATATATCAGGCTCACTTAGACTATTCAGTCCATTGTGATACCACAGTGGTGAACTTCTCTCTTATCACTGAATGCTGCCCGATTCCATGAAACCTCTTAGAGAGGCTTTGAAACACTCAGAAATGTCAGCAGCATTACTGAGGTGGGATAATCCACCGCTGAAAAACTTTTTGGTGTTCGGTCGAAGTAGGAATCGAACCCACGACCTTGTGTATGCAAGGCGGGCATGCTAACCAATGCACCACGGTGGCTCCCGCATAAGAATGAACATTTCTCAATCTTGTTTGGATCGTTTTAAGCGAAATAAAATGGATTTTAAGCGTCGTTTCATAACTGTTGATGAGACATGGATCCACCACTATACTCCAGAGACAAAAGAACAATCCAAACAATGGACTGAAGCTGCAGCAAGTACCCCAAAGAAGGCAAAAACAATTCAATCGACTGGTAAGGTTATGGCAACGGTTTTTTGGGACTTCAAAGGTATTTTATTGATTGACTATTTGCAAAAGGGTAAAACAATAAATTCAGAGTACTATTGCAACCTTTTGGATCAATTAAATGTACAAATTCGAGAAAAACGTCCTGGCTTACAACCAGGGCTCTGGAGCCGGAATCGGAGTCTTGGAGTCGGAGTCGTACAAATTTTGCTCGACTCCGACTAAACCAAATTTTTTAAAACACTTCACATTTTTGTAACTAAGCAAGTTTTTACGCAAATTAGTTTCCATTGCGTTATTCATTCGATAAATGTACAGCATGATTGTAAATGAAAATCAACTTCCAATTACGGCTATCTTTTTATGTTTCCTAGAATGTTAGACTAGCAGATGGGCTGGATCGATCCACTTTAATGCCCATATCAATTTATTTGAAATATTTCGAACAATAGAAATTATTTTTTTTAATTTTATTTTAAGGTCATATACATATGTGGAATATTGACAGAAAATTTTTTCAAAGATATTTTTTATAGAAAATTTTGTCAAAATGTTATTTCTATAAAAAGTTTTGTCAAAATTTTATTTCTATAAAAAAATTATTCAAAATTTTATTACTATAGAAATATTTTTTTCTATGGAAAATGTAATCAAAATTTTATTTTTATAGAAAACTGAGTCAAAATTTTGTTTCTATAGAATATTTTGCAAAATTTTATTTCTATAGAAAATTTTACAAAATTTTGTTTGTTACGCAAAATTTTTTTCAAAATTTTATTTCTATTGATAATTTTATTTCTATAAAAATTTAAGTCAAAATTTTATTTCTATAAAAATTTTGCCAAAAATTTTTATATTAATAAATTTTTTTGTTAGAAAATTTGGTCAAAATTTTATTTCTATAGAAAATTTTGCCAAAATTTTATAGTAATAGATTTTTTTATGAGAAAATTTGGTCAAAATTTTATTTCTATAGAAAAGTTTGTCAAAATTTTATTTCTATAGAAAATTTATTCAAAATGTTGTTTCTGTAGAATATTTTGCAGCATTTTATTTACTACACAAATTTTTTTTCTAAAATTGTATTTTTATTGATAATTTTTTCAAAATTTTATTTCTATAAGAACAAATTGTCAAGTTTTATTTCTATAGCAAATTTATTACTATAGACATATTTTCTTCTATATAAAATTTAGTCAAAATTTTATTTCTATAGAAAATTTAGTCAAAATTTTGTTTCTATAGAATATTTTGCAAAATTTTATTTCTATAGAAAATTTTGCAAAATTTTGTTTGCTACACAATTTTTTTTATTGTATTTCTATTGATAATTTTTTCAAACTTTTATTTCTATAAAAAATTTTGCCAAATTTTATTTCTATAAAAATTGTATTCAAAATTGTATATCTATATATTTGGTCAAAATTTTTTTTTATTTCTATATAAAATTGTGCAAAATTGTATTTACTAGACAAACATTTTTCCAAAATTGTATGCTCACGATACTCACTGCTAAGTCGAAAACTTGTAGAAATGGCTCAAATTTTCAAATTTTTCAATGAATGAATCATAAATGCATTTTTGCGAAATTGTCTAAACAATTATAAATACATAAAATACATATTCTGTTGGTTCCTTCTCATATTATGATGTGTATTTATATCATTATTTTATTTATTAAACAATGCCCTAAATTTGAAATATAGACCTTTTTTTGCACACATAAATAAATACGATACTTTATATCGATCCACTTACGGTACCCCCACAATAGAACTACAAATTAGTGGTATTAAAATGAGATTTAGTTATATTACCCGGAGTCGACTCCGGAGCCGGAGTCGAGCTGATGAAAAATGCTGGAGTCGGAGTCGAGCAAAATTGGCTCAACTCCACAGCCCGGCTTACAACACAAAAAAATAATTTTTCATCAAGACAACGCACCAGCACACAAGAGTGTTTTAACAATTGCTAAAATCAACGAATTAAAGTACTGATTTAGCTCCCAGTGACTTTTATTTGTTCCCAAATCTAAAAAAAAATTCCTTGCTTGCAAGCGTTTTATCTCAAATGAAGATGCAATTACAGTTGTAAACCACTATTTTGAAGGCCTTGACGAAAACTATTTTAATCAAGGGATAGAATTGCTAGAAAAGCGTTGATCTAAGTGTATTGAAATTTAAGGAGATTATATTGAAAAATAAAAATATTTTTGAAAAACTAACTATTCTCTTTTATTGATAGGCTAAGAAGTTTCCGAACCGCCCTCGTACACACTACGCGCAGAAAAGAAACATAATTAAGAAACATAAAGACCAAATAATAAAAGTCGAACTATCTAATGTCGACCAATAACATTTTGGCCACAACTATGTTGGCCCAGTATGCATAGTTCTATGAATAATAACATGGCTGCCATTTTAAGCTTGAGCTTGATAAAAAAAATTGTTCGAATTAAAATAACATTATCACTGTATAAAATGTTTTGGTCTTCAACAAAAATGTTATGAAAACGTAAGTTTAGGAAAGACAAACAAAAGTAATTTATAAAATTTGATGTACCCCATAGAATAGGGGGGTATATTATATGTCCGTCTGTTGAAATTATGCTATCGATTTAAAACATTATATTAGCAGTTGTTATTAATGTAGGTCGGACGGTACTACAAATGAGCCATATCGGACCAATTTTAGGTAAAGCCCCATATATAAACCGAACCCCAGATTTGTCTTGCGGAGTAAAGTTCATCTGATATGCTTGAAATCCTGCACATGATGTTAGTATATGCTCGCTAACAACCATGCAAAAATTGATTCATATCGATCCTTAATTATATACAGCCATATAAACTGATCCCCTGATTTGTTTTGCGGAGTCCTTTGGAAAATCAAATTTTATCCGATCCGAAATTTGAAATTTGATACGTGATGTTATTATATGCCCTCTAACAATCATGCAAAAATTGGTACGTTTCGGTCCATAATTATATATAGCCCCCAAATAAACCGATCCCCCAAAATTTTAATTTCGGAAGCCTCAAGGAGGAACAAATTTCATCTGGTGCGGTTGAAATTTGGCCCTCTAATTATACGAAAATAGGTTCATAATTATATATAGACTCCTTAACATAAAACGATCAAGAATTAACAAGTATATACGGCCGTAAGTTCGGCCAGGCCGAATCTTATGTACCCTCCACCATGGATTGCGTAGAAACTTCTACGAAAGACTGTCATCCACAAACGAAATGCTTGGGTTGTGATATCTTTAAACTTCTTAACATCGTTTTCTAAATTTTGAGTTAGTCCATACGTGGTATATATTAGACAAAAAAGTTATGTATAGTTAAGTCTACAAATAATTACGAATCGATCTGGACTTTTTGTACGGTACGTAGAGAGCCAGAATTGAAATATGGGGGTCACTTATATGGGGGCTATATACAATTATGAACTTGATATGAACCAATTTTTGTGTGATTGGAAATCGATTTATCTGAGGGATAAATATAACTAAAGGGTGATACGGTCAAAATTTGGTCAATATAAACTTGACGTATTTCTTTCAATTTTGCATTTAAAAAAACCTGAACACTCCTCATTTTGAAGGTGTGTGTGTGTAGAATGTTGCTCCTATTTTGATTTTGGAATTCACTCTTCAGTTGTCAAAATGCCGTCCAAGCAAGAAGAGCAGCGTACAAGCAGCTTCCGGGACAGGAGTTTTATACGGAAAAAGGAAGGGGAAAGGTAGCAGATATTTTCAAGCACATAAAACTGTCAAAGTTCGCAAAGAAATATCTGGTTTGGCAAGCCATCTGTACCTGTGGCCTGAAAAGCAGCATTTTCATAGCTTCCGGGACTGTCAACCAAGAAATTTACGTGAAAGAGCGTTTGAATAAACGTCTGCTGCCTTTCCTGAAGAAACACGGTTG
>NW_027445692.1:0-20140 GCF_050003625.1 Haematobia irritans
CAAAATTTTCTATAGAAATAAAATTTTGAAAATGATGAAAATTTTATTATGAAACGAATAAAATTTTAACAACAGTTTCTCTAGAAATAAAATTTTGACAAAATTTTCTATAGAAATAAAATTTTGACAAAATTTTCTATAGAAATAAAATTTTGACAAAATTTTCTATAGAAATAAAATTTTGGTAGATTATTTTTGGCTCTAGTGGCAACCATGATCATGAACCGATATGGACCAATTTTTGTGTGATTTTGGTATGGTTGTTAGCGACCATATACTAACACCACGTTCCTAATTTTAACCGGATCGGATGAATTTTGCTCCTCCAAGAGGCTCCGGAGGTCAAATCTGGAGAACGTTTTATATGGGGGCTATATATAATTATGGACCGATATGTACAAAGTCTCGCATGGTTGACCATATACCAACACCACGTACTAAGTTTCAACCGGATCGGATGAAATTTGCTTCTCTTAGAGGCTCCGGAAGCCAAATCTGGGGATAGGTTTATATGGAGGCTATATATAATTATGGACCGATGTGGGCCAATTTTTGCATGATTATTAGAGACCATATACCAACACCATGTACCAAATTTCAGCCGGATCGGATGAAATATGCTTCTCTTAGAGGCTCCGGAAGCCAAATCTGGGGATCGTTTTATATGGGGGCTATATATAATTATGAACCGATGTGGACCAATTTTTGCATGGTTGTTAGAGACCATATACCAACACCATGTACCAAATTTCAGCCGGATCGGATGAAATTTGGTTCTGTTTTAGGCTCCGCAAGCCAAATCTGGGAATCGGTTTATATGGGGGCTATATATAATTATGGACCGATGTGGACCAATTTTTGCATGGTTGTTAGAGACCATATACCAACACCATGTACCAAATTTCAGCCGGATCGGATGAAATATGCTTCTGTTAGAGGCTCCACAAGCCAAATCTGAGGGTCCCTTTATATGGGGGCTATACGTAAAAGTGGACCGATATGGCCCATTTTCAATACCATCCGACCTACATCGATAACAACTACTTGTGCCAAGTTTCAAGTCGATAGCTTGTTTCGTTCGGAAGTTAGCGTGATTTCAACAGACGGACGGACGGACGGACGGACGGACATGCTTAGATCGACTCAGAATGTCACCACGACCCAGAATATATATACTTTATGGGGTCTTAGAGCAATATTTCGATGTGTTACAAACGGAATGACAAAGTTAATATACCCCCATCCTATGATGGAGGGTATAAAAATAATAACTGATATGATTTGAATTTAAGTGTACGAGCACTTTATACACAATTATCTTACAAATATAATATTTATAGTAATAGACATGCACACAGGCAAAACTCAGTAACGAAAGAAAGAGTGCGCAGTTGTTGATGCACTCGTAAAATAACGCATAACGCATATTTTTTTACTGCAATTTTTTGGTTTTCCATTGTTTTTTTGGCCGCGGGCAAATTTGGGCACAATTTTTATACCCTCCATCATAGGATGGGGGTATATTAACTTTGTCATTCCGTTTGTAAAACATCGAAATATTGCTCTAAGACCCCATAAAGTATATATATTCTGGGTCGTGGTGAAATTCTGAGTCGATCTAAGCATGTCCGTCCGTCCGTCCGTCCGTCTGTTGAAATCACGCTAACTTCCGAACGAAACAAGCTATCGACTTGAAACTTGGCACAAGTAGTTGTTATATGTAGGTCGGACGGTATTGAAAATGGGCCATATCGGTCCACTTTTACGTATAGCCCCCATATAAAGGGACCCTCAGATTTGGCTTGTGGAGCCTCTAACAGAAGCATATTTCATCCGATCCGGCTGAAATTTGGTATATGGTGTTGGTATATGGTCTCTAACAACCATGCAAAAATTGGTCGACATCGGTCCATAATTATATATAGCCCCCATATAAACCGATCCCCTGATTTGGCTTGTGGAGCCTCTAATAGAAGCATATTTCATCCGATCCGGCTGAAATTTGGTATATGGTGTTGGTATTTGGTCTCCAACAACCATGCAAAAATTGGTTCATATCGGTCCTTAATTATATATAGCCCCCATATAAACCGATCCGCAGATTTGGCTTGTGGAGCCTCTAACGGAAGCATATTTCATCCGATCCGATTGAAATTTGGTATCTGGTGTTGGTATATGGTCTCTAACAACCATGCAAAAATTGGTCTACATCGGTCCATAATTATATATAGCCCCCATATAAACCGATCCCCAGATTTGGCTTGCGAAGCTTAAAAGTGAAGTAAATTTCATCCGATCCGGCTGAAATTTGGTACGTGGTGTTGGTATATGGTCTCTAACAACCATGCAAAAATTGGTCCACATCGGTCCATAATTATATATAGCCCCCTTATAAACCGATCCCCAGATTTGGCTTGCGAAGCCTAAAAGAGAAGTAAATTTCATCCGATCCGGCTGAAATTTGGTACATGGTGTTGGTATATGGTCTCCAACAACCATGCAAAAATTGGTCCATATCGGTCCTTAATTATATATAGCCCCCATATAAACCGATCCCCAGATTTGGCTTGTGGAACCTCTAAGAGAAGCATATTTCATCCAATCCGGCTGAAATTTGGTACATGGTGTTGGTATATGGTCTCTAACAATCATGCAAAAATTGGTCCACATCGGTCTATAATTATATATAGCCCCCATATAAACCGATCCCCAGATTTGGCTTGCGGAGCCTCAAAGAGAAGCAAATTTCATCCGATCAGGCTGAAATTTGGTACATGATGTTGGTATATGGTCTCTAACAACCATGCAAAATTTGTCCACATCGGTTCATAATTATATATAGCCCCCCATATAAACCGATCCCCAGATTTGGCTTGCGAAGTCTCCAAGAGAAGCAAATTTCATCCAATCCGGTTGTAATTTGGAACATGGTGTTAGTATATGATATTTAACAACCGTGCCAGAATTGGTCCATATCGGTCTATAATTATATATAGCCCCCATATAAAACGTTCTCCAGATTTGACCTCCGGAGCCTCTTGGAGGAGCAAAATTCATTCGATCCGGTTCAAATTAGGAACGTGGTGTAAGTATATGGTCACTAACAACCATACCAAAATAGGTCCAATCACACACAAAATGGTCCATATCGGTTCATAATCATGGTTGCCACTAGAGCCAAAAATAATCTACCAAAATTTTATTTCTATAGAAAATTTTGTCAAAATTTTATTTCTAGAGAAAATTTTGTTAAAATTTTATTCGGTTCATAATAAAATTTTCATCATTGTCAAAATTTTATTTCTATAGAAAATTTTGTCAAAATTTTATTTCTATAGAAATTTTTTTTCAAATTTTATTCGGTTCATAATCATGGTTGCTACTCAAGCCAAAAATAATCTACCAAGATTTTATTTCTATAGAAAATTTTGTCAAAAGTTTATTTCTATACAAATTTTTGTCTAAATTTTATTTTTGTAGAAATTTTGTGAACATTTTCTTTCTATAGAAAATTTTGGGAAATTTTTTTTCTATAGAAAATTTTGTGAAAATTTTATTTCTATAGAAAATTTCATTAAAATTTTATTTCTGTAGAAAATTTTGTCAAAATTTTATGTCTACTTTGTCAAACTGAATTATATACGTATTGGATCGATCTTTTTTGATTTAATATATACCACGTATGGACTTACATACAATTTAGAAGATGGTGTTAGGAGGTTTTAAGATACCTTGCCATCGGCAAGCGTTACCGCAACTTAAGTAATTCGATTGTGGATGGCAGTGTTTAGAAGAAGTTTCTACGCAATACATGATGGAGGGTACATAAGTTTCGGCATGGCCGAACTTACGGCCGTATATACTAGTTTTTTTTTTTTTTTTTTGAATCTGTTAGCTGAGACCCTCAGCTTTAATTTGGTATAGGACTCCATGTTTCGCACTGCTTCGCACTCAACTAAAAGTTTAACGGAAAATCATAAATGTTTATCTTTTTTGGCCCAAAATAAAAATAAAAAAATAATTTGTTTTTTTCAATTTTATTTTTTTTTAATTTACATAATGCTTGATGCCTATTTGAAGTGAAAAAATTTCTATAAGGTACACTCGGTGTATAGTTTATAAGTAACAATGTTTTAAATATGACGTAGAAAACTAACCTATTTGAGACTTGTTCACATATGTCAACTTTGCGCTGCTCGGGACAGAAAACCAATGGAGATATTTGCATAAAATTTTACACACATGACCTTTGTAATATAGTTTAACCAACTGTGCAAAAATCATCAAATCGGAGAGCAGGTCCAAAATGATTTATTGCCGCAGCGGACACAGTGTGTGACATAGGGACACATAAACTGTATCTGGCTGTAATAAGATTTATACGAGTATTAGCTGTGATTACAGACTATATAGTTTTACACTTACTGTATAAATGTTTTACACTTACTGCATTACCGATTGTAAGAAATAGTACTTATGGAAGGATCGGTATAACAGAAGATGCACATAATAAGAAGAGGGAGTATGACTGTAGGAAAAAACTATAGTTTCTGTATGAGGTAACAGACAAACAGGGCTTATAGATGTACAGCATTACCGACTATAAAGATTGATGCTTGCAGATAAATCAAAATGAAGATATATACGACAATTGATAAGGGATACGGTTAGATCGAATAGATATATAGCAGGACATGAAAAATGGAGAGAGAAGACAAGATACATTGTTACCGACTGGGAACAGGGACACTGATAGTTGGTTGAGGTACAATCAAGAGATATGTGTGTATGTATGTAGGGGATAGGAAAATCGAGACTACATACAGAGACGGACCATAGATGGACATACAAATAGTAAGGATAGCATATATATATATATATATATATATATATATATATATATATATATATATATATATATATATATATATATATATATATATATATATATATATATATATATATATATATTATATATATATATATATATATATATATATATATATATATATATATATATATATATATATATATATATATATATATATATATATATATATATATATATATATATATATATATATATATATATATATATATATATATATATATATATATATATATATATATATATATATATATATATATATATATATATATATATATATATATATATATATATACATATATATATATATATATATATATATATATGTATATATATATATATATATATATATATATATATATATATATATATATATATATATATATATATATATATATATATAGACAGTAATTCGGGACTGCATACAGACATTGACTGCGATATGGGCATACAGATATAAAGGACTGCGGAGGATTGTATACCAGATAACAGAGTAATATATCAGCATATATTAGGTAAGTGTGCACACATGTGTATGCATGTGTGTATGTATGTATGTAAGTATGTATGCGTGTATATATGCACGTGAGTATGTGAATATAGATGTGAGGGTGCAAGGATTACATGTGATATATATATATATATATATATATGTATATATATATATATATATATATATATATATATATATATATATATAATATATATATATATATATATATATATATATATATATATATATATATATATATATATATATATATATATATATATATATATATATTATATATATATATATATATATATATATATATATATATATATATATATATATATATATATATATATATATATATATATATATATATATATATATATATATATATATATATGTATATATATATATATATATATATATATATATATATATAGATATATATATATATATATATATATATATATATATAGACAGTAATTCGGGACTGCATACAGACATTGACTGCGATATGGGCATACAGATATAAAGGACTGCGGAGGATTGTATACCAGATAACAGAGTAATATATCAGCATATATTAGGTAAGTGTGCACACATGTGTATGCATGTGTGTATGTATGTATGTAAGTATGTATGCGTGTATATATGCACGTGAGTATGTGAATATAGATGTGAGGGTGCAAGGATTACATGTGATTCGGTGATGTTAGATTGGGATGCCTTCCATTCCTCCTCTCTAATAGAATGGAACAAGAGGATTTCAGGCATACTCCTTCTATATATTAGATTGGTATGAATTTTAATAAACGAACCTAGTGTCGATATACTTGGACCATAAGACGATTGTGATTCGACTGGGTATGGATATGGGAAATACTTGTAGAAATTATTGTAGGTCTTATATAGGGTGATTCATTAGGATTATATGAATTATTAGGATATATATTATATGATATTAATTGTGTCATATATAAAATATTACGAACTTTGGGAATGCATGCATGACATATGTGCCAGCACGTTGAGGCTTATCGCTATACATGGTTGGATTTCCTATATAGGGATATACATGGGAATGATAGTGTGAATAGGATGGATATATTCCCATTCCGAGAGAGTGCATTTGATGCATGATGTGGTATATGTATGCGAGAACCATACATATTGGAATTAGATAGTACATATGGTACAGTACACGACTAGGAACTAATGAATATGTAGATACAGAATATGGATAATAGCAGATTCAGGAGCGTATATAAGAAACTAGGATCACAATATACTTAAGAAAGAGAAACATATAGCACCAGTATATGGTGTATAAATTGATAAATGAGGCAGTATGTGAGTAGATGAGATCACCAATTGGAAAAATTTTCGGAAAATAGTACAGTTTCAAGATAGACATTGAAGATAGTGGTTTATAAAATGTACGGAGAAGTGAATGATTGGTTAAAGTGATATGAATATTAATATATGATACCATAGTAAGTAAAAATGGAAAATAATGGTTATGAGAATGTGGATATAGATGGATTATAGATCCTGTTTGATGGTTTTCTCTTGAATGATAGCTATGGAATTACAGAACTAGCTGATGAGTCCCGGTGGTGTGGGACGAAAGGCCTCCTAGAACAACTTTGGGGACCTAAACGGTCATTAGGTTTGCAATAGGAGGAAAGAGTTTGATGCTGATGCATTATGTAGAAGGACCATGACTATTGACATATGGTCTCTGACATGGAAAACATATGAATATATAGTAATGGATATATACATATGAATGGATAGATAGCTAGGAGGTACAGAGGGAAGATAATGCAATGAATGAATAAATTTAATAAGAGTTATAATTATAATAAGTTTTAATGGGAGTTTAATGAAACTTAATAATTCTAAAAAGATTTTAATAGAAATTAACAATTCTAATAAATTCGGTAAATTTTGGTAAAAAAAAAATAATAATTCAATAACCTAATAAAAGTTTGTAATAATAATTTTGTAATAATTTAGTTTTGATAATTCGATTTAACACTAGTAGTAGTTATTAGAGAACTAACATATTGGAACATGTATATGGTGAATGATATATGATGGAGTACATGGTCCATCAATGGCACACTGGGATTGAGCCAGATGAGTATAAACTATGTGGTCAGGTTAGTATAGTCCCATATATTGATTGGATATTTTAATTGTTTTAAGAAATAATTTTAGCAATGTAGTGACTATAGAATTAAGGGTTACATGGGTCACAGACATTCAGATCATAAATTAGCCACAAGGAGGATTTACTTATGATCCATAGGGGAAGATAGAGATGACATGTGGCATTAATAGGCATTTTGGGAAATGCAGAGAGACACAGATGTATTAATTAATAAAATAGATGGATTCAAGTTCGGACTGGTTAAGCAATGAGATAGACGAAGTCAGGTTCAGACGAGTTTGATTATACACTAGCATTTGGTGTATACTTGATGGGATACTTCTATTAGTGGTTTTCGGAATTGACATATATTATGGTGTTAAGTTAGGCTACACATGAGTTTTTAAGACAAGTTATATGGTTTTTGTTGTATGTATATTATATTATATTATTTATTTTCATCTGATTCATTACAATGACCATTTTATAGAAATTAGGGGTATATTACACCAGAGTTAATTTTGTTTTCCTTGGGATCAGGGGGTAATACATGATTCCCTGGAGTTCACGAGGGGGGAAGTTTGTTACTCATAACACCAGTTGTGAGGTATTGGGCCATCGAGTGTGTGGTATGGTGTGAGCATATGCGAATGGACCCTGGCCCAGCGACGTATAATAGTTGTATGCAGGATATACGCTATGGATAGAGAGACATGGGAGAATTAGGTATGATTGATGCGAAGAAGAGATAATGAGGAGGATTACCTGAACTTGGGATATACAAGACTTGATATGGGCAGTAGGACACTGGATGGGATTGTACGATGTGAATTAGTGGATTCCTTACATATTCATATTCTTTGTTATATGAGAGTGTGACATGATTACTACGTGCCAGCTGTTGGTGGTCAGGATGGTCATAAGTATTAATTATTTTCATTTACATTATAGAATTAATAAATCTACATAAATTAATTATTTTCATTTACATTATAGAATTAATAAGTCTACATAATATAATTATCTACGGATTTACATTATTAATTGGGTGGTTATAATTATATTACATTTAGTTGAAAATAAATTAATATAAACCATGAAAAGGCATATATAGCATATATTCTCTCGCTTCAGACGATTGTTACACCTGATTGTGGCACTTTAGTAATTGGTAATATCATCCAGTAATCTTCATACCTGATTATGGTATTTATTCGAGTATCTGTTATTCCAAGTAAATATGAATGGCTATAATTATGCTGATTGCAATTGGAGTAAATGTAGTCTATATAAGTATTCTTGTAGTGTGTATATATGTAAGTTTGTGTAAATGTGCATGTATATATGCATATATATGTGTATATAATGATTACATCATAAGTTTTATTTTTATTTTAATTAATTTTAATTTATTGTTTATTACTTTACTTTTAATTTATGTTATTTTATTCAATTTAATTTTATAGTGTATTGGGGATTCAATTAGTTTACTTAGGTGTACTGTGTTCAATTAATGATAATAGTATTATTATTATTTATCGTTCTGGTAATTCTATTTTAAAATTATTCATTTTATTAATATACTTATATGTACTGTGTTTAATTGATATCATTAATGATATTAATAATGGTATTATTATTATTTATTATTCTGATAATTTTATTTTAAAATTATTTATTTTATTCAATTTACTTTTCAATTAATATACTTATGTGTACTATGTTTAATTAATATCATTATTATTTATTATTGTTGTTAATTATTATTATTATTTATTATTGATCTATTATTTATTATTTTTATTTTTATACCCTCCATCATAGGATGGGGGTATATTAACTTTGTCATTCCGTTTGTAACACATCGAAATATTGCTCTAAGACCCCATAAAGTATATATATTCTGGGTCGTGGTGAAATTCTGAGTCGATCTAAGCATGTCCGTCCGTCCGTCCGTCTGTTGAAATCACGCTCACTTCCGAACGAAATAAGCTATCGACTTGAAACTTGGCACAAGTAGTTGTTATTGATGTAGGTCGGATGGTATTGCAAATGAGCCATATCGGTCCACTTTTACGTATAGCCCCCATATAAACGGATCCCAAAATTTGGCTTGCGAGGCCTCTAAGAGAAGCAAATTTCATCCGATCCGGCTGAAATTTGGTACATGGTGTTAGTATATGGTCTCTACCAACCGCGCAAAAATTGGTCCACATCGGTCTATAATTATATATAGCCCCCATATAAACCGATCCCCCGATTTGGCTTGCGAGTCCCCTAAGAGAAGCAAATTTCATCCGATGCGGTTGAAATTTGGTACATGGTGTCAGTATATAGTCTCTAACAACCATGCAAAAATTGGTCCACATCGGTCCATAATTATATATATAGCCCCCATATAAACCGATCACCAGATTTGACCTCCGGAACCTGTTGGAAGACCAAAATTCATCTGATTCAGTTGAAATTTGGTACGTGGTGTTAATATATGGCCTCAAACTCCCATGCAAAAATTGGTCGATATCGGTCCATAATTATATATAGGCCCCATATAAACCGATCCCCAGATTTGACCTCCAGAGCCCCTTGGAAGAGCAAAATTCTTGCCATTCGGTTGAAATTTGGTACGTGATGTTAGTATATGGTATCCAACAACCATGCAGGAATTGGTTCCTATCAGTCCATAATTATATATAGCTCCCATATAAACCAGATTTGACCTCCGGTGCCTTTTGGAGAAGCAAAATTCATCCGATATGCTTGAAATTTGGTACGTGGTGGTAGTATATGATATTTAACAGCCATGCCAAAAGTGGTCCACATCAGTCCATAGCCCCATATAAACCGATCCCGAGATTTGGTTTTGGAACCTCCTGGAAGAGCAAATTTCATCCGAGTGAGTTGAAATTTGGTACATTGTGCTAGTATATGGTCGTTAACAACCATGCCTAACTAGGTTCATATCGGTCTATAGTTATATATGGCCCTCAGATAAATCGATCCCCAATCACACAAAAATTGGTCCATATCAAGTTCATAATTGTATATAGACCCCCATATTTCAATTCTGGTTCTCTACGTACAAAAAGTCCATATCGATTCGTAATTATTTGTAGACTTAACTATACATAACTTTTTTGTCTAATATATACCATGTATGGACTAAATCACAGTCTTTCGTAGAAGTTTCTACGCAATCCATGGTGGTGGGTACATAAGATTCGGCCTGGCCGAACTTGCGGCCGTATGTACTTGTTATTATATTTTTATTTATTTATTTTTATAGTGTACCTTGGCTCAATTAATTTATTTTATTTATCTTTATTATACTTTTATTTTATTTTATAGTGTACCGTGGCTCAGTTAAGTTTATATTTATTTATTTTATTTTATAGTGTACCGTGGCTCAGTTAAGTTTATTTTATTTATTTTTATAGTATACCTTGGCTCAATTAATTAATTTTATAATGTACCATGGTTCGATTAATTTACTTATAATTTATTTGATATTATTTTATATTTTGTATATATTTTATATAAATTTATTTTATACCTTTATTTTATTTTTTACAGTGTACCGTGGTTCAATTAAATTAAATTATTTCACATTTTTATAGTGTACCGTGGTTCAATTAATTACTTAAAATTTATATACTTTAAATTATTTGTACAGTGTACCGTGGTTCAATTATTTTATTTTAATTTTACAATATACCGTGGTTCAATTAACTTACAAAGATTCTATATTTTAATTGATTTATAAAGGATAACGTAGTTCAACAAAATTATCTTACATTTTTATAGTGTACCGTGGTTCAATTAATCTACTTAAATTAATTTATTTATAGTGTACCGTGGTTCAATTAATTACTTATATTTTATTTGATTTAATTTTATTTATATTATGTAGTTGTATAATGTACCGTGGTTCGAATAACTAACTTTTATTATTTTATTTATTTTAATTTTATTCATTATATACTTTATATTGTTTAGTGTATACTTTTATATTATCTTATAGGTACCGTGATTCAATTGACTTGCTTATGGGTACTGTTTCCAATTAATAATTTATAGAGCACCATGGTTCAATTAATTTCTTTTTATTTTTATAAAGTACCGTGGTTCGATTAACTTACTTATAGTTTAATTGATTTTATTAGTTATATATCTTATATTGTTATTTTTACAATATACCGTGGTTCGATTAATTTACTTATAGTTTATTTTGTCTTTATGTGTTTATATACCTTATATGTTTATTCTATACCTTTTATTTTATAGGTGCACTGTGTTACATTGTATTGCATTTAGTTCAGCCAGGGTAATGGCTAATTGTATTACCTTTAGTTAAGTTTTTTCACTATTTTTCCATTCAGATAAGGTGCACACAAATTTTATTGTATAACTTTTATTTTATTTTATAGAGTGTACAGTGCTTCCATCGACTTGCTTAGGTGCACTGTGTTACACTATATTGTATTTAGTTCAGCCTGGGTAATGGCTAATTGTATTACTTTTATTTATTCGCAGTGGCCATTACTACTGGTTGTCATGTACAATATAATTTAGGTTAGGACTAGTTAAAGTAATTAATTTAATTCAAGTTTATTTTATTTATTTATTATTAATTTTAGACTATATTCAGATATTGAAAATTAATTAGTTCTGTAACATAGTTTAGTCCAATCAATAATTTTTACTATACAAGTCATATATTTATTATTTATATTTATATAAGTCATTTAATTATTAATTACTTTAGATCCATATTTAGATAGTAAAAAAATATATTAGTTCCTTAACATAAATTTAGTTAATTGGTACATGGTAACATGACATTGTTTACTGTGCCGATGGTTATGGATGGTGCATGAGTCAGGACGCTTTTACTTAGACGGGATGGAAAATTGGGCAGAAAAATAGATCGGTATATTTCCGTGGTGGAATGTCTTTTGATTCCAATCGAGCTGTCTGGGCCAATTGTGAGTGACGATGTATGCATGTGATGTTGAAGTAAGATTGGAGCGCTCTATGGTGAAGGTAATTTTCGATTAAGATAATGAGAATTGTCCACGACTGGGACGATCGTCGGTCCATAGCATGAGATATGGGCAAGGATTGTATGTCCATGCCGTTGACCAGGATGGGGATGCACGTGGACAGAAATGAGTAAAATGATGATTCTCCAGGCTGTTGTACTCAGATCACGGCGAGTATTAATGTATTAGACGATAGGTGATATGATTTTGCGCCATAGAATGTGGCAATTATAAAATGTATGTGCCTGAGGATAAGCTGACATTGAAAGTATTGCTGAGAACGAACACAGGGCCACACACAGCACTATTAAAATTGTGGCAATAAGAAATATGACAGGATTCTCAGATTTATATAGTTCTGGATCTATTCTATTTCAATGTTTATTTATTTCATTTACTTGAATGATGTTTATGTGAATCGGATTATCTATTAATTATATTTTATATGATATATACTTCGTTTGATCCACATATTTTAGTTATTTGGTCAGGCTTATATAATTATTCAACATATCTAATACCTAGATAACTGTATTCATTGCTACAAGTGATTACGTAATAATAATGAAAGTAATCGATTGTAGCAAAATTAATTGCAAATAATATAAGTTGGAGGTTTAAATTATGATTAATATCTGCAATAACTACTAAATTATATAATTATTGTTTTATTATAACCTCCACCATAGGATGGGGGGTATATTAACTTTGTCATTTCGTTTGTAACACATCGAAATATTGCTCTAAGACCCCATAAAGTATACATATTCTGGGTCGTGGTGAAATTCTGAGTCGATCTGAGCATGTCCGTCCGTCCGTCTGTTGAAATCACGCTAACTTCCGAACGAAACAAGCTATCGACTTGAAACTTGGCACAAGTAGTTTTTATTGATGTAGGTCGGATGGTGTTGCAAATGGGCCATATCGGTCCACTTTTACGTATAGCCCCCATATAAACGGACCCCCAAATTGGGCTTGCGAGGCCTCTAAGAGTAGCAAATTTCATCCGATCCGGCTGAAATTTGGTACATGGTGTTAGTATATGGTCTCTAACAACCATGCAAAAATTGGTTCACATCGGTCCATAATTATATATAGCCCCCATATAAACCGATCCCCCGATTTGGGTTGCGAGGCCTCTAAGAGAAGCAAATTTCATCGGATCCGGCTGAAATTTGGTACATTGTGTTAGTATGTGGTCTCAAACAACCGTGCAAAAATTGGTCCACATCGGTCAATAATTATATATAGCCCCAATATAAACCGATCACCAGATTTGACCTCCGGAGCCTCTTGGAAGACCAAAATTCATCTGATTCAGTTGAAATTTGGTACGTGGTGTTAATATATGGCCTCAAACTCCCATGCAAAAATTGGTGGAAATCGGTCCATAATTATATATAGCAGCCATATAAACCGATCCCTAGATTTGACCTCCGGAGCCCCTTGGAAGAGCAAAATTCATCCGATTCGGTTGAAATTTGGTACGTGATGTTAGTATTTATATGGTATCCAACAACCATGCAGGAATTAGTTCATATCAGTCCGTAATTATATATAGCACCCATATAAACCGATCCCCAGATTTGACCTCCGGTGCCTTTTGGAGAAGCAAAATTCATCCGATCTGGTTGAAATTTTGTACGTGGTGGTAGTATATGATATTTAACAACCATGTCAAAAGTGGTCCATATCAGTCCGTAATCATATATAGCCCCCATATTAACCGATCCCGAGATTTGGTTTTGGAGCCTCTTGGAGGAGCAAATTTCATCCGAGTCAGTTGAAATTTGATACAATTTAGAAAACGATTTAAGATACCACAACCCAAGTAATTCGATTGTGGATGACAGTCTTTCGTAGAAGTTTCTACGCAATCCATGGTGGAGGGTACATAAGATTCGGCCTGGCCGAACTTACGGCCGTTTATACTTGTTCTATCTAAAATTATCTAAAATTACTTTTGATTTACAATTATACTATACATACTAACGTCATAGATATCCAAACGAATCACTACAGGAATAATATGAAAATAATTATCAGTTCTAGGTATATAATATAGTATAGATCACATAATATATAAAATTTTGAGTTATGTCTAGTAATAAATTACTAGCATTTTATTGATTAATCACTTATTATATATTTTATTAATTGACTACTTATTGTAATTTTAGTGATTGTAGAGTTCGATGGGTATTGGTAATTCGGTCACAATTCGCTATGACCACGAGCATTGGAAAATGCTGGTATCCGATATGTTTTCAAGTATTGTTTCAATGGACTGAATTGTCTATTCGGGTTGGAGGACTGTTGAGAAAACCGTTTGCTTTCTCGATAGGAGTGAATATTACTCCCGACAGAGAAAGTTGACACGTTGGCGACTAGTGTCGGACATTAGACGAATATGCTTTCGAGATGGACTCGATTCGGACCTGTTATGGGAGAAGAAAAGTGGAGGGGCAAGCCCACTATGATAATTGCAGATTACAATGATTCGGGTCTATTGATCTACATAGATATGAGGGGACATATACGTATAAGGGATATGAGATATGACAAGGCTAAGAGAAAGTGTGTGTGAACGGGATAGGACATTTTTTATACACATTTTATGTAGAATTATGAGATTAGACTTGGTCAACAATATATGGGAGGTCGGAGGAATGAAGTTAATACATAACGTTTTGACTGAGGATTTACGAGATTAGGATAGATGGTATTTCTATCATCACAGGACACGAGTTAGTATAATAGGACAGGAGACCAATCGCATGGGACTTGGCATTGGTTACTATTAGGGTACAGAATTAATCGTTATGGAGGAGATTTAAATACGCAAGACTCTTCCTCTTCGTCAATATTTTTTTAGAATTATTTTTAGGTTTTTTTTTCGAATCGGTATTTTATCATAATGTTTATACATACACGGATGAAAAATACTGTTTTTCATATGTTTGGCTATAAACATTATATGTTTGGAACACAAATTTTTAAACACAATATTTTTGAGTGCAAGCATATAATGTTCATAAACTAGCATAACATGTTTGGGACATATAAGTTAATATGTTAGAACATATTATGTTTGGGACATAAAATGTTTGTAAATATAATATGCTTGGATGCAAACATATATTAATTTAGAAATAGCCTATAAACATATATGTGTTTAGTAGCTTGGAGCGCTATTTAACAGGGAGCGACATTGAATTAAGTTGGTGGTTGTTGCTTGTTATTACAAAATTAACATTTTATTTTTCCTTGGGCAATTGATCAGCTACTTCTTTGATCCTTACAAACTGTGTGGTCCGCTGTTCGAATCCCCGTCCGGCAAAAGGTAAAATTAAAAAAAAATAAAAATCATAAAATTGAATAATTTCTTCTGCTAAGAACTAAAAAATCTCGTGGAAGTGAGAAAGATGTCGGGGAATATACAATTGGGCAGAAACAAAATTTTGAGCATTCAGGTCGAAAACCTATGTTGTTAGCACCTATAGTACCTGTTTACTTTCATAATTCATTATGATTGTAAATATATAAATAAATAAATAAAATTTTGAGCACAATATTGTTTGGGAGAATTTTTTTAAGCATATAATATTTTTGGGTGCAAAATGCTTCCAAACATATTATATGGTCACATAATAACATATTGTTTTTTGGAAGACAACATTATTGAATTTGGATGCAAAAATACAAAATGTTTGGAACTTAGACTACCCAAACATATATTGTTTAGACCAATATGCTTTCAAACATATTATATATTGGAAGAGATCAAACATATAAATGTTTGGGCAATACCCAAAAATGTATATGCTTGAAGCAAAATATGTTTGGGAGTATATGTTACAGAAGCGATTTTTTGTGAGCGTGCAGATACAAATACTTTTAATGGAGACACTTTTTTGTACTTCTACAAAAACTTTAGAATTCAAATTTAAATCGGCTAACGCCCTGGGATGCAACCCAATGTTAGTAAACAAATATGGGAAATATGAAGCGAGAGAAATTTTAATACAATTGTGCGAAAGAGCATTTATGATTTATCAGGCGATATAGGACAATTCGAGATATAGGACAATTTTAGTAATACTTACAATTTTTGCTACTCATCAGTGGCCATTTTACAAGGATATTGGTTACACCCTCAAAAAAAATCGCTTCTTTAACATATGTTCCAAACATATTTTGCAGGAAGCACATATATTATTGGATACCGCCGAAACATTAATATGTTTGTTTTATGTGAACATGTTATATGTTTGGAAGCATTTTGAGCCCAAAAATATTATATGCTTGGAAGAATTTTTCCCAAAGACGATTGTGCTCATTCCCTAACATACTCGTTATTTTCACTTCCACGAAATATTTTAATTCTTGGCACCTTTTTCTGTAATGTTGAAGAAATTATTCACTTTTATAAATTTTTTAAATTTTACCTTTCGCCTGCACGGAGAATCGAACCGAGGACCATACAGTTTGTAAGCCAACACACTATCCACTGGGCTACGTAGCTGTTATGGTCACCAGCAGATAATTATCGTTATAAGTTACATTTATATAGCATAGTTTGCAGCGCCCACGAGCCCATGCAAACATAACATTATTTAACAGAAACATACATTTATTTGCCACGTGGAGCAGTGGTTAGCATGTCTGCCTTGAATGCAAAGGGTCGTGGGTTCAATCCCTGCTCCCACCGAACACTTTTTTTTTTTTATTTACACATTTATATTTATACTATATAAAATTTTTATAATGAAACTTCGAAATGTGGGTTATTAAAGATTTATAGTCATTAACAGTGCTTGATATAAACGAAATTGACTGATTTTTGGATAAAATATTATTTTTTATTGCAAAAATAACAATTTTGTAACAAAAAACTGTTTTTGGTACAAAACTTTAAAATTTGGAAGGAATTCAAAAACTCTAACAAAAGAAGAACGTGGAGTCGAGTAGTAACATACATAAATAATTTTGTAATATAAACATAAATTTATTTAGGCGTGAACAGTTTTTTACTAGCATTTAACACCATCGCTCTAAAATGCCTTTTATTTTTCTTTAATAATTCATTTTAAAGAAAATAAACTTTTTAAATTGTTTTAGCTGCAAAACTCGAACTTAATGCCCGCTTTTATATTTGAAGGTGTCCGTCAACTCCTCTGGGACTACTTATTAATAAATAGGAACTAAACTTTGTTTTTATACATTTTACTGTGTAATTTTTCACTATTTCCTCCTTATTTCATTTTACTGTCCCAACTCTAAAAAGAGTATAGTGCCCTTTCGTTATTTTTATGAAGACCCCTGATTTCTTTTAACGAACCAAGAAAAAAATTGTGCCCATAATGCTAAAATGATAAACAAAACACATGTCCACACATACATAAAATGCTGCTCTCAAGGCGAAAACACAGGCTTTTTTTTTCAAATGTCTATTCTCTTGGTTCCGATTGTCCATTCTCTTTATTCAAATTAAATAATATTTAGACTTAGCATATCAAATTTTTGGCCTTATCATAAAACACTTTTCCGAAACAACATACCAGCGGTTTCACAGAAATTGTTCTCTTTTGATTCTTTCGCTGTGTTATGTTGATATCTTTCGTCAACTCTCCCGGTTTCCATCTCTATTTCTTTCTCTATACTCTCTCTGTCGCTTTAGATAAAATATCACAACATATGTATGTTTAGTCGAAATTTGTAAATTTATATATGTTTGCATTCACACATATGATTTTTATGAAACATTTATGCCCCAAACATAATATATTGTAACATATTAACATAGATGTCCCAAACATTTAGTGTTAGTTTAGGAACATTACATGTTTGCACTTAAATATATTGTGTTTTAAAATTGTGCCCGAAACACACTTTGTTTATATCGGAACATATGAAAAACATATTTTTCTAAGAGTGTAGATCTCGCCAAGATATGTGGTTAAGTGTGCGTTGTGATATATTATTTGGTCAAGTCGGGCGACTTGGAGCCTTATTTAAAACTTAACCGTTCTGTGGAAATTCTGGCATAACAGGATAGACTAAGATATGGGGAAATCATTATAGAATTTTGTGTAAAGTGTGGGAATTTTGGCCATATTTGTATAAACCGGCAAAACGAATATATGGAGGCTTTATCTAAATCTGAACCAAATTAGATCAAACTTGACACACTTTGTTATTATATTAAATATATTCTCCGTGGAAACTATCCAGTCAATTGGAGGAAAATCCCATTGAAAATGGGTCTAAAATATGAAACAGTCTATATATAATCTGAACCGATTTTGACTAAATTTGGCATGCATAGTTAGAATAATAATTCTGCAATCTCTGCAAAATTTCAGGTAAATGGGAGTACAACTTGGGCTCTGTGGTTATATGAGTGTAAATCGGACGAAAGATATATATGGGAGCTATATCTAAATCTAAACCGATTTCAACCAAATTTGGCACACTTACCGATACGTATGTACGTATTCCATGTGCAAAATTTGAAGCAAGTCATGGCAAAACTCTGGCTTTTGAGGCCATATAAGTCAAAATCGGACGAAATATATATATGGGAGCTATATCGAAATCTTAACCGATTTCAATTAAATTTACCGCGCATTGGTAGAATGTCAATTCTACTCTCTGTACAAAATTTCACGAAAATCGCTAGTAAACTTTGGCCTCTGTTGCCATATGAGTCTAAATAGGACGAAAGATATATATGGGAGTTATATCTAAATCTGAGCCGATTTGGCTGATATATTGCTAGTTTTTCGAGACTCATAAAATATTCGGATGTACGGATTTAGCAGAACATCGGTTGATAAACACATCAATTATAACCAGATCGGGTATAAATATATATGGAAGCTATATCTAAATCTGTACCGATTTTTTCCAAAATCAATAGCGATTGTCTTTGTTCCAAAAATCGATCCTATGCCAAATTTGAGGATGATCGGACTTAAACTGCGACTTGTACTTGGCGCACAAAAATATATGAACAGACAGAGAGACGGACAGACAGACAGACAGACAGACGGGCATCGCTAAATCGACTTAACATTTAATTCTAAGACGATCGGTATACTAAACGATGGATCTCAGACTTTTCCTTCTTGGCGTTACACACAGTAGTGGTGAAGGGTATACAAAGCATGTGATTCTATATTACGCTTCCACACGAACACTTTCTGGATAAGAAGTTATCGATCGCGTATTAAAATAATGCGAACCAATACAGTCACGGTCGAAACTTGAGACAAAAATAATCTATTAACATTTGCAAAAATTTATTTCTTCAGAAAGTTTTATCAAAATTTGATTTCTACAGAAAAATTTTATCAAAATTTTATTTCTATATAAAATTTTGTCAGAATTTTTCTATAGATTTTTTTCTCAAAATTTTATTTTTGTAGAAAATTTTGTCAAAATTTTATTTCTATAGAAAATTTTGTCAAAATTTTATTTCTATAAAAAATTTAGTCAAAATTTTATTTCTATAGAAAATTTTATCAAAATTTAGCTCTATAGAAAAGTTGCCAAAATTT
>NW_027445693.1:0-19893 GCF_050003625.1 Haematobia irritans
TATATATATATATATATATATATATATATATATATATATATATATATATATATATATATATATATATATATATATATATATATATATATATATATATATATATATATATATATATATATATATATATATATATATATATATATATATATATATATATATACACTGTTAGAAAAATATGTTTTTCATATGTTCCGATATAAACCAAAATGTGTTTCGGGCACGATTTTAAACCACAATATATTTAAGTGCGAACATGTAATGTTCCTAAACTAACACTAAATGTTTGGGACATCTATGTTAATATGTTAGAATATATTATGTTTGGGGCATCAATGTTTCATAAAAATCATATGTGTGAATACAAACATATATAAATTTACAAATTTCGACTAAACATACATATGTTGTGATATTTTATTCAAAGCGACAGAGAGAGTATAGAGAGAAATAGAGATGGAAACTGGGAGAGTTGACGAAAGATATCAATATAACACAGCAAAAGAGTCAAAAGAGAACAATTTCTGTGAAACCGCTTGTATGTTGTTTCGGAAAACTGTTTTATGATAAGGCCAAAAATTTGATATGTTTAAGTCTAAATATTATTTAATTTGAATAAAGAGAATATACATTCTGAACCAAGAGAATAGACATTTGAAAAACAAACAGCTTATGTTTTCGCCTTGAGAGCAGCATTTTATGTATGTGTGGACATATGTTTTGTTTATCATTTTGGCATTATGGGCACAATTTTTTTTCTTGGTTCGTTAAAAGAAATCAGGGGTCTTCATAAAAATAACGAAAGGGCACTATACTCTTTTTAGAGTTGGGACAGTAAAATGAAATAAGGAGGAAATAGTGAAAAATTACACAGTAAAATGTAAAAAAACAAACTTTAGTTCCTCTTTATTAAAAAGTAGTCCACGAGGAGTTGACGGACACCATCAAATATAAAAGCGGGCATTAAGTTCGAGTTTTACAGCTAAAACAATTTAAAAAGTTTATTTTCTTTAAAATGAATTATTAAAGAAAAATAAAAGGAATTTTAGAGCGATGGTGTTAAATGCTAGTAAAAAACTGTTCACTCCTAAATAAATTTATGTTTATATTATAAAATTATGTATGTATGTTTATACTCGACTCCACGTTCTTCTTTTGTTAGTTTTTGAATTCCTTCCAAATTTTAAAGTTTTGTACAAAAACAGTTTTTTATTACAAGATTGTTATTTTTGCAATAAAAAATAATATTTTATCCAAAAATCAGTCAATTTCGTTTATATCAAGCACTGTTACTGACTATAAATCTTTAATAACACACATTTCGAAGATTCATTTAAAAAAAAATTAATATAGTATAAACATAAATGTGTAAATTAAAAAAAAAAAAAAAAAAAAAACAAAAAAAAATGTTCGGTCGGAGCAGGGATTGAATCCACGACCCTTTGCATGCAAGGCAGACATGCTAACCACTGCTCCACGTGGCAAACAAATGTATGTTTCTGTTAAATAATGTTATGTTTGCATGGGCTCGTGGGCGCTGCAAACTATGCTATGTAAATGTAACTTAAAACGATAATTATCTACTGGTGACTATAACAGCTACGTAGCCCAGTGGATAGTGTGTTGGCTTACAAACTGTATGGTCCTCGGTTCGATTCTCCGTGCAGGCGAAAGGTAAAATTTAAAAAATTTATAAAAGTGAATAATTTCTTCAACATTATTTGTATTACAGAAAAATGTGCCAAGAACTAAAATATTTCGTGGAAGTGAAAATTACGAGTATGTTAGGCAATGAGCACAATCGTCTTTGGGAAAAATTCTTCCAAGCATATAATATTTTTGGCTCAAAATGCTTCCAAACATATAATATGTTCACATAAAACAAACATATTAATGTTTCGGCAGTATGCAATAATATATGTGCTTCCTGCAAAATATGTTTGGAACATATGTTAAAGAAGCGATTTTTTTTGAGGGTGTATATATATATATATATATACATATATATATATATATATATATATATTTATATATATATATATATATATATATATATATATATATATATATATATATATATATATATATATATATATATATTTGTTTTTTTTATGACGCCAATTGGTTCCACTATTTTACTTGCAGCGTACTCTCTAGGCCTCTTTCTAAACACATATATGTTTATAGGCTATTTCTAAATTAATATATGTTTGCAACCAAGCATATTATATTTACAAACATTTTATGTCTTAAACATAATATGTTCTAATTAGAAATTTTGATTTTATTCGATCTTTCTTTTTTCCAATAGAAAATAATTAATCAAGCTTGAGATCGTTTTTTGTATGTATTGGTTTCTTTATTTTTCAATATTTCGCAATTACATTGAATTGCTTCATCAGGAGTCGATGTATGCAAAACATTTAAGTGTAACACAACAACAACACATAAAGCTTAAAACTAGAGTAGTATCACTACGTTCGTCTATGCAATAAAAGTAATAGACGAACGTAGTGATACTACTCTAGTTTTAAGCTTTATATGTTCTAACATATTAATGTAATCACTTATTCGCGTACGAATAAGTGATTACATATTAGGTGATTATATGCTTTAAAAGTACTACTTATTTCATGGCCAAAGGTATGTCAGGGGAGAAGTACTTTCCTCCTACGACATGGGTGTGTAAATGTAATCCGGAGCGATGTCAACTAATAAGTGGTTATTAATTTTTAAATAGGCTTACCTACAAGCTTACCGGATAATGGGTTTTTTTGTTGGAACATAAAAAATTAACATCAAATTTCTACCCTTTTACAAAAGAATTTCAGTGGTTTGTCAATATTGAAAAAAAAGTATGCAGCTTTTATACCACAGAATTCCAAAGGCCGCAAATGGAGCATTTGAACTAGAAAAAGACACAGGATTTTATTTCTGGGTCGCAAGCTCTTTTTATACCCACCACCATAGAATGATGACGGGGGTATAATAAGTTTCTCATTCCGTTTGTAACACATCGAAATATGGATTTCCAACTATATAATATGTATATATTCTTGAACAGGGAGAAATTCTAAGACGATATAACGATGTCCGTCTGTCTGTCTGTTGTAATCACGCTACAGTCTTCAATAAGCAATCGTGCTGAAATTTTGCCCAAACTCGTCTTTTGTCTGCAGGTAGGTCAAGTTCGAAGATGGGCTTATCGGTCCAGGTTTTGATATAGTCCCCATATAAAACGACCTCCCGATTTGGGGTGTTGGGCGTATAGAAACCGTAGTTTTTATCCAATTTTTCTGAAATTGGAAATCTAGAGGTATTTTAGGACCATAAAGAGGTGTGCCGCAAATGGTGAGTATCGGTCCATATTTTGGTATAGCCCCCATATAGACCGATTTCCCGATTTTACTTCTTGGGCTTCTAGAATCCGAAGTTTTTATCCCATTTGCCTGAAATTGGAAATCTATCGGTATTTTCGGGTCATAAAGAGGTGTGCCGAAAACGGTGAGTATCGGTCCATATTTTAGTATAGTCCCCATAAGAACGATCTCCCGATTTAACTCCTTGGGTTTCTAGAAACCATAGTTTTTATCTGATTTGCCTGAAATTGTAAATATTCTGGTATTTTAGGCTCACAAAAACGATATAGCCAATTACGAAGATGGACTATATCGGTCCATGGTTTGGTATAGTTGGGAGCCACCGTGGTGCAATGGTTAGCATGCCCGCCTTGCATACACAAGGTCGTGGGTTCGATTCCTGCTTCGACCGAACACCAAAAAGTTCAGTTCAGCCGTGGATTATCCCACCTCAGTAATGCTGGTGACATTTCTGAGGGTGGAACGCCGTTCGGACTCGGCTATACAAAGGAGGTCCCTTGTCATTGAGCTTAACATGGAATCTGGCAGCACTCAGTGATAAGAGAGAAGTTCACCAATGTGGCATCACAATGGACTGAATAGTCTAAGTGAGCCTGATACATCGGGCTGCCACCGTACCTAACCTAACCTTTGGTATAGCCCCCATATAAACCGACCCCCCGATTTGGGGTCTTGAGCTTCTAGAAACCGTATTTTCTATCCGATTTGCCTGAAATTGAAAACCAAGAGGTATTTTAGGACCATAAAGATGTGTTCCGAAAACGGTGAGTATCGGTTCATGGTTTGATATAGCTCCCATATAGACGGATCTCCCGATTTTACTTCTTGGGCTCCTAAAATTCATAGTTTTTATCAAATTTGCCTGAAATTGGAAATTTAAAAAAAGTGTGGGACCACAACTACGTGTGTTGAAAATGAGGTGTATGGGTTCATGTTTTGATATAGCCCCCATATAGACCGATCTCCCGATTTGGGGTCTTGAACTTATAGAAACCGTAGTTTTTATCCAACGTTCCGACAATTGGAAATTTTTTTAGGACCATAAAGAGGAGTGCCGAAAACGGTGAATATCGGTCCATGTTTTCGTATAGTCCCCATAAGACCGATCTCCCGATTTTACTCCTTGGGTTTCTACAAACCGTAGTTTATATTCGATTAGCCTGAAATTGTAAATATACTGGTATTTTAGACTCACGAAAACGTGTATCGGATTTAGATTTTATCGGTCCATTTGGTAAGGCCTCTATATAGACCGATTTCAGATCAGGGGCAGAAGGTGCACTGATCATGAAAATTGCTTGAAATTTACAGATTTTTCTTATCGTAATCATTTAAATAATTGGGGTAAAAGTCTAAAGATTTCACATCAAGGCGTTATTTCATCATTTTCTTGCACACTTAGAAGAGATGTTAATAATTCCTCTAAAACTCAAACAAAAATGGTTCTTATAAACTCATAATCTGATCTAGTCTTCATAGGTAACATTTTTAAATTTATCTTCGGGATGTGTACAAGTTGAAGTGCTCTGCTTGGGAGAATATCTGTCATCAAACCCCCCTAAAATTTCAAAGGAAACTATAATATTTGATTCATGGTGGTGGGTATTTAAGATTCGGCCCGACTTACTGCTGTGTATACTTGTTTTTGTTTATATTTTTGTAATTTGAAAAATTACAAAATTAAAATTTATGATTTAATTTTATTCTTTTTACATAGAGTTTCTATTCTCTTTTAGTGCGAACCTTAACTTATATATTCAGTCATTGGGTTTTTGCACCTATGTTTAGTTCATACAATTCTTAAGAAACACAATGATAAAGAGGTTTGCATTGGGCTGTTGGAAATTTTCAAAATATAACATTAAACTAAAGCCAAATTAATTTTTGCCATAAAAATAAATTAAATTTAGCACCATTTTGTCTACAGACATTTTCTTCTGTGTGGTGATATTTTTATACCCTTCACCACTACTGTGGTACAGGGTATAATAAGTTTGTGCATTTGTATGTAACGCCAAGAAGGAAAAGTCTGAGACCCATCGTTTAGTATACCGATCGTCTTAGAATTAAATTCTGAGTCGATTTAACTATGTCCGTCTGTCTGTCTGTCTGTCTGTCTGTCTGTCTGTCTGTCTGTCTGTCCGTCTGTCTGTCTGTTGCTGTATTTTTGTGTGCAAAGTACAGCTCGCAGTTTTAGTCCGATTGTCCTAAAATTTGGTATAGGGTCCTGTTTCGGCTCACAGATAATCCCTATTGATTTTGGAAAAAATCGGTTCAGATTTAGATATAGCTGCCATATATATTTTTCACCGATCTGGTCATAATTGGCGTGTATATCAACCGATCTTCCTCAAATTCCGTACATCCGAATATTTTATGAGTCTCGAAAAACTTGCAAAATATCAGCCAAATCGGTTCAGATTTAAATATAGCTCCCATATATAGCTTTCGCCCGATTTACACTCATTTGCCCATAGAGGACAATTTTTTGCTCCGATTTTGTTGAAATTTTGCATAGGGAGTAGAATTAGCATTGTTACTATGCGTGCCAAATTTGGTTGAAATCGGTTCAGATTTGGATATATCACCCACATATAGCTTTCGCCCGATTTACACTAATATGACCACAGAGGCCAATTTTTTACTCCGATTTAGTTGAAATTTTGCACAGGGAGTAGAATTAGCATTGTAGCTATGCGTGCCCAATTTGGTTGAAATCGGTTCAGATTTAGATATAGCTCCCATATATATGTTTTTCTGATTTCGACAAAAATGGTCAAAATACCAACATTTTTCTTGTAAAATCGCCACTGCTTAGTCGAAAAGTTGTAAAAATGACTCTAATTTTCCTAAACTTCTAATACATATATATCGAGCGATAAATCATAAATTAACTTTTGCGAAGTTTCCTTAAAATTGCTTCAGATTTAAATGTTTCCCATATTTTTCTACTAACATTGTGTTCCACCCTAGTGCATTAGCCGACTTAAATTTAGAGTCTATAGATTTTAGAGAAGTCTATCAAATTCTGTCCAGATCGAATGATATTTAAATGTATGTATTTGGGACAAACCTTTATATATAGCACCCAACACATTTGACGGATGTGATATGGTATCGAAAATTTAGATCTACAAAGTGGTGAAGGGTATAATATAGTCGGCCCCGTCCGACTTTAGACTTTCCTTACTTGTTTTCTCTGTTGTTTTTATTTCGATCCAATTCAATAAAAGTCATATACCAAACTCAAATATTCATTAAGCCAATAGAATAACATTTTTAAAATCCTAAAAAATCCCTAAAATATCCAAGCTAAGTAAAAATTGTTGGCATAGAAATAAAACCCAAAATTACCTTCCATCCAAATGATAAAAATGTCATAAAACACATTAAGGATATGACAATATACCCTAAATCCTTTATCATAACACAAAAATATAAGAATGTAGAAAAATTTCCCAAAGTTTTGAATTAAAAGAAAATTGCAATGGATTGTTTATGTTATTGAATAACCAATGCAGAGTCATCTTAAGCCCTCAAGCTAAATAAGTGACAATGCAGTTTGCCCTTAAAAACAAACTAACCCAAAAAGTATTAAAGGATAAAACAAAAGACAAAACAAAAATCCTTCGTATATCCCTATGAGTCTGAGAGTGTGTGCAAGAGTGTGTGTGCGGTTTTTGGTCTATGTAGAAAGGACCAAGCAAATATTTTATATCCATGGCCAAACAGAAACTTGGAAGAAAACAAAACCAATTTTTTGCTTGGTAAAATATACGCAAAATGCATTTTTCACATAACTCGAAGAGATTTACAATTCCATACAAAAATCATCATCATCATGAACACACGAACAAACCCAAATACATGGGAACATGACACTCTGCTTAAAAAGGATACGATGAGAAATACACAAATAAGGAAAATGGAGGGAAAAAAATATTATTAAAATTCATACCATTTTGAGCAAAGAGAAAATACAATAAAAACGATAATAAATCCATAGTTAGTCCTCGGGGGATACAACAGCTTGTGAAAGATATATAGGGAGAAGAGTTGAATCGGATGGTGTTGATGATATTGCTGCTTCTGGTTTTTGTTTTTTTGTTTGTTTTTTTTTTTTGTATCAGTGACAATAAAATGCAGTTTTTGGTTAGCTGGGTGATATTTCCAATTGATGACAATGATAATGTGAGCTGGATTGGGCCTTATTCCCCCATCAAGCTATGATAACAGCTGCCTTTTGCTATATAGGGATATTGATATTGGCGATTTCTTTATGATGGTCAAGTTTTATTTTTGTGTGATTTTATTTTTTTTTTTGCGGAGGTCTTTATTTTACGATTTCACAATAATCCATCTGTTTGGCCAAGCGCATTGTTTTGCGAATTTGTGTATTTGAGAGATTTTTTCACTGTTTCTTTTATTTTATGGCTTTTTTTCATTAAAAGCCATTTTATGCTATTGGCATTTCATTGAAACACTGTGTGTTTTATGGATTTTTCATGAAAATATCAGACTTAATGAGATGTGTTGTGAGGGCAACAGGCTGCACCTAGATTTTTTTTTTTATTTTTTTTTATTATTTTTATTTTATTCAATTATGGAATTTAATCATTTTTTTATATACATAAAATTTCATATATTTTTGTTGTTGTTTTATTTTTAATTTTTGGTTTTATTTTTTTCTATTTATCACTCACGCAACTATGACAATGACATCATATTCACATTTCATCTTTTTTTCTTTGGTTTTGGGGTAAGGACCCTAGCTCTTTCGCAAAAATAAAATAGTTGCCCAAGTCTGTCACTACCACTCAAATATTCGTTAAAAATTCAACAGACACTGACACCATGAATTAATGGCCCGCACCTACTCGCACACAAACACAAGATGCGTGGTTGAGTGATGTCAACATTTCCGGTAAACATCACATAACACACACACTCACATATACACACACTAGGTCGAATGTCAACAAACACTTAAAACAAAACAAACACTAAATTTGTTAAAAATTCAAAAGAAAGCTTCCATGTTTTCCTTAAAATTTTAAGAACATTTCACCAGAACATTTCTTTGGTGTAACACAAACACACACTCGCTCACTCACTCTCACACGGTCACAAACTTAAAACCGTTTCCCATTGAATTCGTTTTGTGCCATATATCCGTTTCCGTTTGATTTATTCTTGCAAATGTTGTTTATCAGCCCGCTGTTCGATTACAACTAAATTGCAAAATTGTCACGAAGACCATGAATTGGTCCTTTTCGTAACTCTTCTATGAATTATGAGGAGATATGGGGCTATGGCATGAACCGACTTCCGATGCCGATTGCCTTGCACGCACGATTCCCGTTTGGAAAATTCGAAAGACTCTCAATTGTTTCGTCCTTAATAGCCGATGCGTGTATGGTTTTCCTTACTCATTTAGTGAAAGGAAATTGTTATGCGATCCGATACATACGAATGAATGAATTCTCTGCGATGGCAAATGGTAGACTGAGCTATTTTCCAAAATTGTTTAAAACTTAAATGTTTGTTGCTGTTGCCGAATTGTGCCAGAGTCCTATAGCAAACAGGAGTCATAACCTACACATGAACACTCAATCACACGAATGTTGGCAACATAAAGTCTCGACTCACGCCTTTTTCCCTATAAAGTCATCAATGGGGGCCCCTTGCTCCCATAGTGTGTAACTGGGCTAGGTATTATCAACATCCTATGGTCGTCGGTCGTGCGTAACACTTCGTTTGCGGCATAAACATCTCTCGGCAAAAACATGTAGACACAGTTTCCCAAGGCATCATCGACATCAACCAAAATGAAAATAAAAACAAAAACAAAGACCAACTGCCTGTCTGCTACATTTACAAATTTCTATGCAACAACAAATCCATTTACAAAAGGAGCTTAAAGAGAATAACTCAAAGAGAGACCCAGGAAGATAGTTAATTTGTTTCAACTCCTTGGAGACACTTAGCAACATTTAGATGTTTATAGACATTTGAAAATTCATAGCAACATGTTGCAAAGGTAACTATTAATACTTTCTCATTGGTGTAATATGTTAAACTGTTATAAAAAGCAGATAATCTCTATAGCGCCATCTAGTGATTGTTGAAGATGAAAATGAAGATGAAAATGAAGATGAAAAGTATAAATTTACATCAAGCTTGTTTTCTTTTAGTGATGGATAACCAAGCAGCGAGGGACAAAACGAATGGTATTACAAATTGGCCATATCGGACAACTTTTAGGTATAGCTCTTGGGGAGTTAAGCCTCCCCAAGAAAAATTGTAGAATTTTTTATTCGTCATCACATTTGAATTCAACCATTGCAATCATATGCTATGTTCCCACTGACTCGTTTTCCCCACTCGTTTTTTCAAAACATTTCACCGTTCACACCGAGTTGAGATGTTTAAGTTTGACAGTTACCATGGAAACTAGAAATTCCCATTTACTCTAAATTGAAATATATCCAACGTTTGTTCAAATAAATACCGTGACCGCCTAGGAAAACATTTTTTTAAGTTATTTCACCTCCCTATATTCTTCCAAGCGTTTTTATACCCTCCACCATAGGATGGCGGGTATATTAACTTTGTCATTCCGTTTGTAACACATCGAAATATTGCTCTAAGACCCCATAAAGTATATATATTCTGAGTCGATCTGAGCATGTCCGTCCGTCCGTCCGTCCGTCTGTTGAAATCACGCTAACTCCGAACGAAAAAAGCTATCGACTTGAAACTTGGCACAAGTAGTTGTTATTGATGTAGGTCGGATGGTATTGCAAATGGGCCATATCGGTCCACTTTTACGTATAGCCCCCATATAAACGGACCCCCAAATTTGGCTTGCGGAGCCTCTAAGAGAAGCAAAATTTCATCCGATCCGGCTGAAATTTGGTACATGGTGTTGGCATATGTTCTCTAATGACCATGCAAAAATTGGTCCACATCGACCCATAATTATATATAGCCCCCATTATAAGCGTCCCCAGATTTGACCTCCGGAGCCTCTAAGAGGAGCAAAATTTATCCGATCCGGTTGAAATTGGTACGTGGTGTTAGTATATGGTTTCTAACAACCATGCAAGAATTGGTCCCTATCGGTCCATAATTATATATAGCCCCATATAAATCGATCCCCAGATTTGTCCTCCGGAGCCTCCTGGAGGAGCAAAATTCATCCGATCCGGTTGAAATTTCGAACATGGTGTTAGAATGTGGTCTCTAACAAACACGCAAGAATTGGTCCATATCGGTCCATAATTATATATAGCCCCCATATAAACCGTTCCCCAGATTTGATCTCCGGAGCCTCTTGGAGGAGCAAAATTCATCCGATCCGGTTGAAATTTGCAACGTGGTGTTTGTATAAGGCCGCTAATAACCATGCCAAAATTGGTCCATATCGGTCTATAGTTATATATAGCCGATCCCCAATCACACAACCGATATGGACGTTGGTCAAAATTTTATTTCAATAGAAAATTTTTTCCAAATTTTATTTCTATAGGAAATTTTGTCAAAATTTTACTTCTATAGAGAATGTTGTCAAAATTTTATTTTGTCAAAATTTTATTTCTATAGGAACTTTAAACTTAAATATATACGTTTTTATCGGCCCTTTTGTAGTTTAATATATATCACGTATGGACTATGTGGTATATATTACGTTGTTAGGAAGTTTTAAGATACCTTGCCATCGGCTTCAGTAGAAGTTTCTACGCAATCCATGGTGGAGGGTACATAAGCTTCGGCCTGGCCGAACTTACGGCCGTATATACTCGTTTTTTCTATGACATTTATTTCCATTTTTTGACATTTTTTAAAAAATAGTATGTTCAGTCAGAGCATATTCCAAATAAGAGGGGTTTACATTATAAAACTCACGTGTTTTTGATGAAAACTAGTGTTTTGAACTTGATTATTTGTATGGGCAAAGCGACTCGTTTTGAAATGCCCACACTAATAGAAAAAGTTTCGTTATATTAACGAAATGTGTCGTCAAAAGTCAGCCAATGAAACAAATTCCTTAATACAACGAATTTTTTCGTTAATATACCGAATTTTCTGCAAATCAACGTAACGTTTCGTACTATTAACGAATATTTTCATTTTATTAATGAAAACGTTTCGTTATATCAATGAACATTTTTCGTTGGCTGACTTTTAATGAAATTTTCTTTGTGTGCATAAAGGGAAAACATTTCAAACCCCAAAACATGATGCGGAGGAAAAGGAATCAATTAAACACCTCTTGTGCGAGTGTCCAGCATTTTGTGTAAGGCGTAAGCGAATTTTAGGGACATATAGCTTTAGATTACTGCGGGACCTGGAAAACGTAAACTTAAGCAGTCTGCTAATGTTTCTGGAACAATCTGGTTGGTTCAACAGAAGAAAATAATCCAGAAGGTTCAGCGGTTAAAACCAGAAGTGTCCATATGTAATAGGTACTTTTAGTTAATGTGGTATCACAATGGACTGAATAGTCTAAGAGAGCCTGAAACTTAATCGGGCTGCCACTCTAACCATATGCACGCGAAGGAAAAAACGGTAACGTTTTTCTTATGTTATAGTTTGGGAGCCACCGTGGTGCAATGGTTAGCATGCCCGCCTTGCATACACAAGGTCGTGGGTTCGATTCCCGCTTCGACCGAACACCAAAAAGTTTTTCAGCGGTGGATTATCCCACCTCAGTAATGCTGGTGACATTTCTGAGGGTTTCAAAGCTTTTCTAAGTGGTTTCACTGCAATGTGGAACGCCGTTCGCTTTCGGCTATAAAAAGGAGGTCCCTTGTCATTGAGCTTAACATGGAATCGGGCAGCACTCAGTGATAAGAGAGAAGTTCACCAATGTGGTATCACAATGGACTGAATAGTCTAAGTGAGCCTGATACATCGGGCTGCCACCTAACCTTGTTAACCTAACCTAACCTATGTTATAGTTTTAGGAACTTTTTCGAAAAATTCAAAAGTTTATCTCATTAAAAAGTTTTTTGTTACAAAACTTTAATTGTTGCAAATCAGAGTCCATTTCCATTATATCAGGCATTGTTCTTTTCTAACCTTATGTCTTCATTAAGACTCATTTTGTGATTTCGTAATAAAAATATAATATATGTAGTAGTATGTAATGTCGAAAATCTTTTCGAAATCTTTTTTTAATATATGTAAAATTTTAGCCGTTTCCAAAAGTTGTACGTGATACATCGCTTATAATAAAGGGACCGACTAAAGAGTTTGCTCTTTTAAATAAAGTTTCTTTACATCGGTTTGTATGCGCCCAAAAATGTATAATAAAAATAGAACTGGTTGCGTACATTACGCATTGATTTGGAGCAAATCAAGGCAAAATTCTAGCCTCTTGGACCAATTAAATCCATATTAAGCGAATGATATGTATGGGAGTTATATCTAAACTGAACCAATTTTAACCAAATTTGGCACGCATTTCTATACCCATCTCCATAGAATGGTGACGGGGATATAATAAGTTTGTCATTCCGTTTGTAACACATCGAAATATAGATTTCCGATTATATAAAGTATATATATTCTTGATCAGGGATAAATTCTAAGATGATATAAGCATGTCTGTGTGTCCGTCTGTCTTTTAGTCTGGATGTCTGTCTGTTGTAATCACACTACAGTCTTCAATAATGAAGCAATATGCTGAAATTTTGCACAAACTCGTCTTTTGTCTGCAGACAGGTCAAGTTCGAAGTCGGTCCAGGTCTTGATATGGTCCCCATATAAACCGACCTACCGATGTTGGGTCTTGGGCTTATATAAACCGTAGTTTTTATCCAATTCGCCTGAAATTAGAAATATAAAGGTACTTTAGGATCATAAATATCTGTGCCAAAAATGGTGAGTATCGGTCCATGTTTATAGACCGATCTCCCGATTTTACTTCTTGGGCTTATAGAAACCGTAGCTTTTATCAAATTTGCCTGAAATTGTAAATATACCGGATTTAGTTTTTATCGGTCCGTTTGGGAAGGCCTCCATATAGACCGATTTCACTTCTTGAGGGTATGGAAGGCGCACTGATCATGAGAATTGCTTGTAAAATTGCCAGATTTTACTCCTCGTAATCATTTAAATGATGGGGGGAAAATCTACAGATTTTAGATTTCAAATCAGGCGTTATTTCATTATCTTCTTGCACACTTACAAGCAGGGCTGTGGAGCCGGAGCCGGAGTCTTGGAGTCGGAGTCGTAAAAATTTTGCTCGATTCCGACACCGGCTAAACCAATTTTTTTAAAACACTTCACATTTTTGTAACTAAGCAAGTTTTTACGCAAATTAGTTTCCATTGCGTTATTCATTCGATCAATGTACAGTACAATGATTGTAAATGAAAATCAACTTCCAATTACGGCTATCTTTTTATGTTTCCTAGAATGTTAGACTAGCAGATGGGCTGGATCGATCCATTTTAATGCCCATATCAATTTATATGAAATATTTCGAACAATCGAAATTATTTTTTTTTTAAATTTTATTTTAAGGCCATATACATATGTGGAATATTGACAGAAAATTTTTTCAAAATTGTTTTTTATAGAAAATTTTGTCAAAATTTTATTTCTATCAAAAATTTTGTCAAAATTTTATTTCTATAGCAAATTTTGTCAAAATTTTATTTCTATAAAACATTTATTCAAAATTTTATTACTATCGAAATATTTTTTTTCTATAGAAAATTTAGTCAAAATTTTATTTCTATAGAAAATTGAGTCAAAAATTTGTTTCTATAGAATATTTTGCAAAATTTTATTTCTATAGGAAATTTTGCAAAATTTTGTTTGTTACACAAAAATATTTTCAAAATTTTATTTCTATTCATAATTTTATTTTTATAAAAATTTAAGTCAAAATTTTATTTCTATAGAAAATTTTGCCAAAATTTTATAGTAATAGATTTTTTTATTAGAAAATTTTGTCAAAATTTTATTTCTGTAGAAAATTTTGTCAAAATTTTATTTCTACAGAAAATTTAATCAAAATTCTGTTTCTGTAGAATATTTTGCAGAATTTTATTTACTACACAAAAAATTTTCTAAAATTGTATTTTTATTGATAATTTTTTCAAAATTTTATTTCTATAAGAAAAAATTGTCAAGTTTTATTTCTATAGCAAATTTTCTCAATTTTTTTCTTACTGATGCTCACTGATACTCACTGCACGCACAGAAAAAACATGTTTGGACATGGTTGCCGCATCCATTTAATGCTTATTTAGAGTATTTAATTGTCGCGAAAACCATGTATTTTGTCTTTGTAAAAATAATTTTCGAGCGGAGAAAAATATATGTTGGCAATAAGCATTTAAATGGTTCTCAAATGCCGCAAACATGTTCTATTATTTAAATGATAGAATTTGAGACCATTACATGGTCAGGAAAATCATGTACCTGACCATTCAATTTTTTTTACTTTTTTGCAAAGAAAAAAGTATTTTTATAGTTTACGTATAGATATGTCTACAAGCATTACATGGCCATAAAGACCATGTACATTGTTTTCGTGACCATTTAATTTTTTAATTTTTTTGCAGCGACAAGAATTTTATAACATTGAGCAGGTACACACGATTTTCATTTTGCGCGTCAGTCGTGTGTTGATTGTTTCTTGGAATGGACGGAGAATACGGAATTATTGTGTTTTGTGTTAATTTATTTATTCAGAAATGGCACGTGGTTTTATGTGAATACAAAAAAGGGAAGTGTAATTGAAACAAATGTACCTGGTTTTTGTTCTGCATTTTGACATAGGGTATAATTTATTTTTATTTGCAGTTATATGATGTCTGTGTTTGTACATTTGATGGGCACGAAGTAAATATGGAATGATTTCTTATTGTTGAAATTGAACCAAACTAGAGTGTGTAAAAATATGTGAAGTTTGCTTGCACAACATTATAAATACAAATAAACAATGAATTAGTTTATAAATAAATAAAAACAAATAAATAAAGTTGATTTTGTGTTTTCTTTTCTCAAGTGGCGTCCTTTTTTCGACGACGAAAAAAGTTTTTTCATAAAAATCAAAACATTTTAGGTTGTGACCATGTTCTTTTAACTAGAAGAAAAACATTTTTGACGAATAACATAACATTTTAGATCGTGACCATTGTCTTTTAATGGAAACAAAATTCTTTTTATCAATATAATAACATTTTAGATGAGGACAATTGTATTTTTCTTAGAACCATGTTCACTGAGCCAACATGGTTGCAGGTTAAAATGTTACATGGTCGCCGCAAAAATAGCTGCTATCATATTATTTTGCTCTTCGAATATGATTGTGGCAATCATGTTTCTTCTCTGCGTGTGCTAAAAAAATGTATTCAAAATTTTACTACTAAAGAAATATTTTTTTTTTATATAAAATTTAGTCAAAATTTTATTTCTATAGAAAATTTAGTCAAAATTTTGTTTCTATAGATTATTTTGCAAAATTTTATTTCTATAGAAAATTTTGAAAATTTTGTTCGCTACAACATTTTTTTTTGTAATTGTATTTCTATTGATTAATTTTTTCAAACTTTTATTTCTATAAAAATTTTGCAAAATTTTATTTCTATAAAAATTTTATTCAAAATTTTATTTCTATATATTTGGCCAAAATTTGATTTCTATAGAAAATTTTGTCAAAATTTTATTTCTTTAGAAAATTTAGTAAAAATTTGGTTTCTGTAGAAAATTTTGCAAAATTTTATTTCTATATAAAATTTAGGAAAAATTTGTTTTTACTAGACAAAAATTTTTACAAAATTGTATGCTCACTGATACTCACTACTAAGTCGAAAACTTGTAGAAATTACTCAAATTTTAAACTTTTCAATGAATGAATCATAAATGCATTTTTGCGAAATTGTCTAAACAATTATAAATATTTCCCAAATATTGCCCGAGATTTTGTAGAAGTCTTATTTGAGATTTTATCAAAATGTAGATCTAAATACAAAGTTGTGCAGAGTATATTATAATCGGCCCACCCGACTTTAGACTTTCCTTGCATTTTTATTTTTTGTTAAAATTGTGTTACGTCCCATAACGTTAGATTTAAATTTTAAGTACATAGATTTTGTAGAAGTATATACAATTTTGTCTAAATCGATTCAGATTCAAATTCATGCATATGGGAATATAAAGATTTATATAGCTCGCAACAAATTTAAAGGTTTTGAAATAGTATCAATAATTTTGGTCCACAAATACATATACTGTTGGTATCTTCTCATATTATGATGGGTATTTATATCATTATTTTATTTATTAAACATTGCCCTAAATTTGAAATATAGAGTTCAATTGGTATCTAATGTGAAATTAAGACCTTTTTTTGCACACATAAATAAATACGATACTTTATATCGATCCACTTACGGTACCCCCACAATAGAACTATTAGTGGTATTAAAATGAGATTTAGTTATATTACCCGGAGTCGGAGTCGGAGTCGAGCTCATGAAAAATGCTGGAGTCGGAGTCGGAGTCGAGCAAAATTGGCTCGACTCCACAGTCCTGCTTACAAGAGATGTTATTGATTTCTCTAAAACTCAAACAAAAATGGTTCTTATAAATCCAGAATCTGATATAGTCTTCATAGGTAAAATCCTTAAATTTATCTTCGGGAAGTGTACTGGCTGAAATTCCAAATTGATTCATGGTGGTTGGTATTTAAGATTCGGCCCGGTCGAACTTACCGCTGCATATACTTGTTAAAATGTTATCTCATCTATATATGCAAAATTTCACGTAATCGGAGCAAAGAGCCCCTGTGGATATAAGAATGTAAAACGAACAAAATATAGGGAAGCTATATCTAAATCTGAATCGATTTTTAAAAGCAATAGGAATTATCTTTGAGCTGAATTAAGATTGTGTGGCACCGTAGTGGTGAAGGGTGTAACTCGGGAAAAGTTCATTGGGCCGAACGGAAACATGTATAGTCGTGTATGGATTTGTAAAGTGCGCTTTCTTTTCAATGACTAAACTTATCATTACCCTCAAACTCATTTGTTCATAAAGCTCGAATAATAATTATTTATACATAATAATTTCAATGAACTAAAATAGTGTTAAATTGGCTTTAGTGCCAATTTTTGAGTGTAGAGATAGAAATCGAAAAAATTTGAATTCTTAAACAGTTTTCTTATATTTTCAAATGAAATAATTGTTTTTTCCAGGACTGCTAGGAATCCGTCGTTGATGATTCCCCATATGGTAACCCAATTTTACGAACGTTCTTTTCTGGTGAGGGTGATTCGTGCTTGGAATCGTCTTCCACTTGAATTAAGAAATTTTTCATATTCTGTTCCTATGTTTAGACACAAGCTCACTTCATATTTGTTAACTCTCTGATGGCAGTTCGTTTTATGATGATCTAAAATTTTAACATCCGTGCAGCTAGGGCTATGAATATTTGTAAACATTTAAAATTTTTGTGTTTTTAATATATGGCTGGGGAGCCGCGTTATTTGTACATTGCTTTAGAAAATAATTGAATTATAAACTACTTGTATACTATTTGTAATAATGTTTATTGGCCTTTTGTATAACAATCAAGGAATAAATAAATAAATAAAATAATGAAACAGCATCACAAATAAATAACTAATAAGAAATCAATATAGGTTTAAAATAGGACTTCCTTCCTATAACAAGACAAAAATAATTAAGAATAAAGGTGGAATTACATACCATGCGGTCATGCGTGCGTACGTTATATGCTTTTGTCAAAAAAAAGTGAAAATGTTGGAACTACAATTGTTTGCGTTACGCGGCATCCATTTAATACTTATCTAGAGCATGTAATTGTCGCGAAAACCATGTATTTTGTCTTTGTAAGAATAATTTTCGAGCGGAGAAAAATATATGTTGGCATTAAGCATTTAAATGGTTCTCAAATGTCGCAAACATTTTCTATTATTTAAAAGATAGAACTTGAGATCATTACATGGTCGGGAAAACAACGTACCTGACCATTCAATTTTTTTTACTTTTTTGCAGAGAAAAAAGTATTTTTATAGGTTACGTATAGATATGTCTAGAACCATTACATGGTCATAAAGACCATGTACATTGTTTTCGTAACCATTTATTTTTTTAATTTTTCGCAGCAAAAATAATTTTTTTAAAACATTGCGTAGGTACACACGATTTTCATTTTGCGCGTCAGTCGTGTGTTGATTGTTTCTTGGAATGGACGGAGAATACGGAATTACTGTGTTTTGTGGTAATTTATTTATTCAGAAGTGCCACGTGGTTTTATGTGAACACAAAAAAGGAAAGTGGAATTGAAAACAAGTATATACGGCCGTAAGTTCGGCCAGACCGGATCTTATGTACCCTGCGTAGAAACTTCTACGAAAGACTGTCATCCACAGTCGAATTACTTGGGTTGTGGTATCTTAAAACTTCTTAACATCGTTTTCTAAATTGTGAGTTAGACCATACGTGGTATATATTAGTTATGTCATGTATGGTAAGTGTACAAATAATTACGAATCGACATGGACTTTTGCACGGTACGTAGAGAGCCAGAATTGAAATATGGGAGACGCTTATATCGGGGCTATATAGAATTATGAAATTGATATGGACCAATATTTGTGTGATTGTGGATCGATTTATCTGAGGGCTATACACCCAGAAAAAAGTGCCTTCGAAACTAAAGGAAAAAATTTTCATCAATATAGTTTATCCATTTTATTTCCATTATGGTAAATTTTTGTGAAAAATAATAAAATTTACTCGTTTCAGTAAAAAAATCCTAAACTGTAAGCAGTTAGGAATAGTTCATTAACTAGAATAAGGCATGGAATTTTACTCATACTATTTTCTTCGCTGGGTATAAGAATTTACTACTGAAAAAGAAAATTTTATTCACCGATAACAAAGCATTCGTAAAAATAAACAAAAATCGAACTAAAACCAAGTTTCCGCAAAATTAGTAAAATTTCTTATAAAATGATAATTGCGACTTCCTTTATAATAGAAAGTTTTTCATACATACGAACAACAGTTGGCATAGAAAAATATTTTAGTTCATTCGTACTAAGAAGTATGCAATCCTTTCAAAACTTAAGGAAACACACTTGTTAGAATATAGGAAATTTTCCTAAATTTCTATTGTCTACCTGTAATCGATACCTGTCATCGTAATCGATGTGTTTGCGCGTGGGTGTAATCGATATATTTGCGCGTCGGTTGTTTTTTTAGTTGGAATCGCGTTGTTTTGGTATACGGAGAGATTGTTAAAAAAGAATATGGTAAAATAATATAATAAATAACAAATAAAATATATAAAATATTTGTTATTTTAAATTAGTGAGAAAAATTTTCGTTTTTTTAAATAAATCTATCAATGTTCGTGATAGTGTATAAAGAAAGAAAACACCAGCAGAATAACAACCCTTTCATTTGTCTTCATTTTGGAATCTTCAATTATCAGGTAATATTCAGTGACGCTAACCTTTTGCAA
>NW_027445694.1:0-19742 GCF_050003625.1 Haematobia irritans
TATATATATATATATATATATATATATATATATATATATATATATATATATATATATATATATATATAATATATATATATATATATATATATATATATATATATATATATATATATATATATATATATATATATATATATATATATATATATATATATATATATATATATTATATATATATATATATATATATATATATATATATATATTTATATATATATATATATATATATATATATATATATATATATATATATATATATATATATATATATATATATATATATATATATATATATATATATATATATATATATATATAAAGGGTGATTTGTTAAGAGCTTGATAACTTTTTTTTTTAAAAAAACGCCTAAAATTTGCAAAATCTCATCGGTTCTTTATTTGAAACGTTAGATTGGTCCATGACATTTACTTTTTGAAGATAATTTCATTTAAATGTTGACCGCGGCTGCGTCTTAGGTGGTCCATTCGGAAAGTCCAATTTTGGGCAACTTTTTCGAGCATTTTGGCCGGAATAGCCCGAATTTCTTCGGTAATGTTGTCTTCCAAAGCTGGAATAGTTGCTGGCTTATTTCTGTAGACTTTAGACTTGACGTAGCCCCACAAAAAATAGTCTAAAGGCGTCAAATCGCATGATCTTGGTGGCCAACTTACCGGTCCATTTCTTGAGATGAATTGTTCTCCGAAGTTTTCCCTCAAAATGGCCATAGAATCGCGAGCTGTGTGGCATGTAGCGCCATCTTGTTGAAACCACATGTCAACCAAGTTCAGTTCTTCCATTTTTGGCAACAAAAAGTTTGTTAGCATCGAACGATAGCGATCGCCATTCACCGTAACGTTGCGTCCAACAGCATCTTTGAAAAAATACGGTCCAATGATTCCACCAGCGTACAAACCACACCAAACAGTGCATTTTTTCGGGATGCATGGGCAGTTCTTGAACGGCTTCTGGTTGCTCTTCACTCCAAATGCGGCAATTTTGCTTATTTACGTAGCCATTGAACCAGAAATGAGCCTCATCGCTGAACAAAATTTGTCGATAAACACATTTCGAACCGAACACTGATTTTGGTAATAAAATTCAATGATTTGCAAGCGTTGCTCGTTAGTAAGTCTATTCATGATGAAATGTCAAAGCATACTGAGCATCTTTCTCTTTGACACCATGTCTGAAATCCCACGTGATCTGTCAAATACTAATGCATGAAAATCCTAACCTCAAAAGAATCACCCTTTATATATATATATATATATATATATATATATATATATATATATATATATATATATATATATATATATATATATATATATATATATATATATATATATATATATATATATATATATATATATATATATATATATATATATATATATATATATATATATATATATAATCGGTATACTAAAAGATGGGTCTATGACCAATATTTCTTGGCGTTATATACAAATGCACAAACTTATTATACCCTGTACCACAGTAGTGGTGAAGGGTATAAAAATGTAAGCCGGTGACAGGAACAATTGAACAATTGACAGGAACAATTGAAGCGATCAGATTACAGGAAATCGGTGAGACGACAGGAAAAGTAAATAGAAGAGACAAATGGAACGGTAGAGGCAGGAACAATTTGCTGACAGATGAGATAGGTTAGCAGGAACAACTTGGAAGGCAGGAACAGTGATACGATCAGAACAAGAGAGAAGTTTACTGGAACAATTCTCGAGACAGCCAATTTTCAAGGTACAGGGAAAAAAATGTAAGCGATATCTTACGAGATGGTTGACCCTTAAACATAACGCATTGAACCCTGTCAGACAAGTAAGCTGAAATCCAGCATAGTAAAGCTGGAGGAAACCCTAGCGCAGATAACTTATACGACAATAGACGATGACTAACCTTATCAAAGGCCTTGTCAGTATAGATAACATCAACCTGATTACGCCTTGAGAATGCATCATGTATATATGAGGTAAACTCCAGAAGATTCGTCGACGTCGACTTCCCCTTCATAAAACCGTGTTGATACACCGACAATATATAGACCTTAATGAGTGAACGAGTCTATCAGTAACCAATCGCTCAAAAGGCTCCGGAATAGCACATTGTTTGGCTATTCCTCTGTAAATCTCAATCTCCGTCCTATTCCCCTTCTTGTGCAAGGGTATAATGTAGCTCTCCTTCTATAACGTAGGAAAACAACCTGAAGACAAAGAATAATTGAATAGATTCGTCAGGGGAATGCACAACGCGGATGCACAGTTCCTTAATACTGCAGAAGGAACTCCATCCGTGCCAGGGCTAAAATCCAATTTCAAAGAGCAAAGTGCACATAACACCTCGTCAGACGTAAACCATATATTGGGAATCGTATCGAATGTGCGAATCCTGTAAGGGTAATATACATCAAGAGACGACTACTCAACATAAGTTTTCTCAAAAAAATCAGCAAATAAGTTAGAAATACCATAAACATCCGAACACTCCTTGTCCAAGTACCTAAGTGTATTTGGAAAACTCGTCACATTCCTCTTAGAGTTCACAAAATTATAAAAACATCTTGGATTAGCATTAAGGTTAGATCTCATACGTTCCAAATATCTCTCATAGCATTCCTTAGACTTCTCTTGATATAAGTAACGTGCATTAATATGCCTCGTTCAGCTTAAGTTCGAGTTCATACTTTTAAATCTCTTAATAATGTTTGTACGAATTTATTTCGGCATAAGCCGGCTATCATATAAAACCTTTTTTCGGAAGGATCAAGTTTGGTTCACTTTTGAGTTTAGTGAACTGCCTGAATTTATTCTGATAATTGGTTGATAGTTTTGCTGCAAGTAGATGATGCTGATGAGGAATGTGGTGCGTCCATCCAACCGTCTTGCAGTCCATAGGGCTTTGCCTTAATAAATTTGACAAACATTCTTTTCCTCTGTGGTTAAGCTACACTTGTAGTTTAGTCAATGCGTGGTTTTAAGCTGATATCAAAGACAACAACAAAATTTGCAAAATTTTAACAAAGTGGGTCAGTATTTTGAACCTACAGGGTCCGTTTTTGGGCCGATCCTTGTTTTTTTTAAAAACTGCAATCCATACAACGAATAGAGGAAGAAAAAATTGTGCGCCTATGTGCTTTAGATTAAAAGTTGTAAACTACACAATTTAGAATTTCAAAAAAATTCTGAATTTTTACCAATTTTTTCGAAAAAGACACCTACATTCTTTCTGTCGTAAAATTTTTTTGTATATATTTTCCCCATCTTTTTTTGTTTCTTTCTTATAGAACACCAAATAAAGATACGTTTTATCGGTTATTTTGGCCAAGTAGTGTATGAGCTCTCATCCCAAAGTCGACAATTTTTAAAATTGAAAAAATTTTGTTTGGAAAAATTCTCATTTGGCAAAGCACCAATTGTTCCCAAAAAGCCCCATGTGTCAACTAACAAACTGTAAAAGGTTTCAACATCCTACCGTTAAAAAGCTGAGAAATATGCAAATTACCAAAAAATAACGTTTTTTTAACATATGTCCCCACTTTGGGAATTTTTGATACGAACTTTGGGAATAGTATATTCAGCAATATTTCTTAAAACAATTTTCCCTGCAAAATTCAATAAAAATCATAATGATATAATAATTATTTCATAAATTATATAGATTTCATTTCATATTTGTAATTCCCGAAAAATGGATTTAAAAAAAATGGTTCCTTGCCCCAAAAACGTTAATTTTCGTATTTTCTCGATAACAAAAAAAGAAAGTCTTTTAAAATACCTTTCCAACGATATATTATGCATAGGCCTTTGATTAGTAAAATGTGCCAAAAACTTGCATTAAACTTCGCCAACTCGGGTGAAATAGTGCATTTCTGTAAATGTACGTTTATATGGGGGCTATACCTAAATCTGAACCGATTTAAATCAAACTTGGTACACTTGACGATTCTATAAAATATACTCCTTGTGCAAAATTTGAAGTAAAAAAGAGAAAAATCCTGGCTTCTGGAGCCATAGAAAAGCAAATCGGCCGTACGATATATATGGGGGCTATATCTAAATCTGAACCGATTTCAACCAAACTCGGCATCTATAGCTAAAATTCTGCTACCTGTGCAAAATTTCAAGTAAATCGGAGTGAAATCGTTTCGGAGTGAAAATTTAATTTCCGTTGGTCATGTAAGTATAAATCGGACAATAGAAATATATCTAGCAATCTAAATCTGAACCCTTTTCTTGATTTTACTTGACTGTACTACTAATAAGACTCCTCGTGCAAATATTCAAGCAAATCTAAGTAAAACTCTGGCTTCTGGGTCCATAATGCAGTAACATCGGATTTTGAGTCACCTGTGACTCAGTTATGACTAATAATTTATTAACTTAAAGTCAGCTCAATTTCCTACATGGTTGTCAATAAATATAAATACATTTAAATTTATACCTCATACACATTACACTTCTAAAATCCACTTTAAGAAGATTTCAACTGTCATTTGCCTTATAAAACAGGGAATTCAATTCAATTTTTTGATACTTTGCCGGTAGTTGCTGCAGAGCATGTGATGTAAAAAACGATGACCAGAAAAATGAGCAAATTGTCAATTTGCCTTCTATTTTAATCGAACCTTCCTATTGTATATACCGCGCAAATGTATCACAACAATAAAGGAAAAATAATAGAGAATTCAACGTTGACGTGTACGCAGTAATTAACAAAAATGTGGATGAAGCACATACCAGATGTATGCAAAATATACAATATACTTGGTACGAAAACTCGCAACTAGTTATGATATACATAACAGCTCATAATGTTATGCGTGGAGGAATGCCAATCCTTAAGGTATTGATATACATAATACTTACTATTCAAGGCTTCTTCCGTCCTTTAAAAATCTTTTGTAAATACAAATAGATTTACGTTCTTCCATAGTTTAAATAAAAACACTGTCTACAATACTAAAGCAACAATTAAATATAGTAAAGAATAGAGGGTGTGGGGAGACTTCGCAACACCCGTTAGCAGTGTTGCCAGTATTTCTCAATCTCATTAAATCCAAGCATTAAATCGGGTTCTCAGAATATGAAAAAAATATTTTTAATTCTTCAATAGTTGAAAACTAATAATATGTTATCCCAGTGTAGCGCCAAGAAAAATTATCTTTACCATTGAATCTTGTATATATAGCTGCGCAAAACTGGGCATTGACTACTTTTCAGGGAAATATTGCGTTATGATATGAATTATAGATGATATTTCGGAAGAATATGGTACAAATAAGAATAGTCCAATTGCTTTTGAAGCGAATATATATTTTTTCGTATATAATTTAGGACATTTCAGAGTGATCACGAACACCTGGTGGTATTTTGTTCTGGTTTTCCACCAAAACTCTGACGAAGTATTCTTAGTTTTCATCAAATCTTGCCAAACTTTAATGGAAACGTTTTAAAATATAGATTGGGTACAGTTTCATCTTTTAAAATTGGTTCAAAAAAGTAACCGTGGGAAAAAGCTAATTTTCGGTTCGAAAATCAAACATAGTACCGACCTTAAGGTGTAAGCGTATATAAAAACGCATTTCATTTACCTGATACATTTTGTTTCATTTACACAACACACAAACAGTTTTAATACAAAAATATATATTCTATGTTCTATGTTATTGTCAAAGAAGGCATGTGGAAATGGTATAAAAACTCTATTCGTAGACGTTTTATATACCCTTGTTCTTATAATCGTAAACGCAAATCGCATCACATGTCCTACGGGAAATTTGTACAAACTGCCACTGGTATCGATTGTCCAATTTATCGCAATAATAAGTTTTCTTAAAAGTGTTCAATTTCTATGTTCTCTTCATAATAAAATCGTATTGAACCTACACATTAAACTAAAATACAGTCATTAGAATAATCTATTGTTCAACATAATCCAGAAGATTTGCCTTTCTGGTACGATTCTACTGGCATATTTATTTATTTATTCATTGTCTTTGGATTGCAAGAATTCCTTACAGACAAAAACTTAAAAACTATACGTATATCAAAATCAGAAATATATGAATTCTAGAATTTCTAAATACTTTGCTAAACTTAAACTAAATACAAGTTCATAACAATTGGAGATATTATTGAACTCATTTAAGGCACGAGAAATAGGCTCATTTGCTGAATAATTACTTTTATGTATACATGTATAAAATAAAGCTCTACTACGCAAAGATCTTGCGGGTACATCGAATGAAATTAACTCCAGAAGTTGAGCCCAATCAATGAAACCAGATTCAAATGATGTCATGTCCTAAAGTGTAAATTTACCCTGACAAACCCATGTTAAAGTGGCCGGGCCCTCCCATACCCTTTGACAAAAAATTCGACGGTCCTGGTTTTGATCCATTTCATGGATACCGATTTCTCAAATAAAGACGCTTATGCCCCTTTAGGGGATCGATTAAAAATCTTTGAACCTATTTAGAAAATGTAATATAATGGAAATAAAAATTATACCAGTGGTTTTATATACGATTAACAAAATGTTTAACTTCTAACTCACTTTTCCATACTAACAATTTTGTCACCATTTAATACTCAATGATGGCAACATTGCCAGTCAACGCAAAATACATAAGTACAAATGCAAATGGTCGTTGATTTGTTTCATTGTACAACGGGGTTTTCGGAAATATTTATGGATATGCGGGGGAAGATGAAGTATGTAATACTGAGTTCGATCGATATTCATATGTATGTTTATACATAAAGTTTTTAATAATTGAAAGGATTATCAACTAAAGAAAATTTAGGAAAATTAGGTTTCATGGCTTGCAAATACATGTATGTTGTGTAATTGTGTATTTTCAACATCGAGTTTCCCCGATTCCCGTCAATGTAGAATTACATACTAGAAAAACACGAAGTGAAAAATGTCACCTTATATATACGTATTTTGGGACATAAGATCTTTTTACTGCCGTATTATCTCTACTTACCACAATTTTATAGAATCTGTAACATTTTCTTTGTTAGTGCACTTCTATGGACGGTGTTGAATCAATAACGCGAAGAAAGAAAATGTGTGTAATGGAAAATTTTCCTTATGTGGATTATTACCACTAAGTTGCTCTCCCAAAAGCATAAAAAATGCGTTTTTTCTTTTCACATCAAGTGCACCAGCTTCTTGTTTGCTAAATTCATGAATTCTATAACTTTCTATATGTATACTACACACGGCACAAGGTATTTCAATATTTTTTTCACGATCGAGACGTCTAATTTATTTTCGAATTGGAAAATAAGAGCACGACAGGCTATGAGGTGGAGGTTTAATTATATCAACCAACAAATCGCACACACAAGTCTGTTGTTGGTTTGATATGCAGGTAGTGTTAGCATTTATATCTAATACAACGTTCAAACTTATATTCAACACGTTTTCAGACATTTTCAAAAGGAAAAATTCAAGTAGAGAAAAACGGGTTCTCATAAAGGCCGGTATGCACCTCTAGCGAAAAATTTCATTCCCATAAGAAATGCATTGCTATTTATGCTAACGAAATTTTCGGTAGCGTTCAATTTCGTAAGCTGGTACGCACCTCTAATGAAAATAACAGGGTTGTCAAAAGCATATTTTGGCAGCAAACATTTAATTTATTACAATCATTGTGTGCGTAAAAGTTTTAAAAGGTCTGTAAATAATAAACAATTTATTTGAGGAATATTTGGAACATCCCTGCCAACATTTTTTTGAATTTGGGGGCGCTTCTGAGAATCCCCAGTACGTTGAAAACAATCATATACGATATCAAAAACTCGTCGGAAAAGCGCCGTCACTATTGAGAAGTTGTACCACGCCAAGTTACTACAAAAAGGTTTCGCATGAGTGCAATTATTAGGTGCCTTTATAGATCAATTTAGAACGACGCCAATAAGAGACCCTCCAAACAATCAGAAAAATCACATTTTAAGATAGTGGTAAAAGAATAATTGTGGTCGAGTAAAACACGTTTGTTTAGATATTTAATAATTTGATTAATTATTTACAAATTCTTAAAAATATAACATTTATACCACTATCACATCACATTTAACATAATTTTTTGCATTAATGATGAGGTAGAGTTACAAGTAGCGAGTTACATGTTGCAGCGTCTATCAGCCAGTGTTTTTATTCGATGGAGGCAGCGTGTCTGTAAAATATTTGAAAAACAATCACTTTATTCCATTTGGAAACTCAAAAATTGTTCACCAATATACCTTTCACAATTTTAAGCGTAAAATCTATGTTTTCAGAACTTTATTTTCGTTTTTATTTAAATAAAATATAACAAGCTGGTTGCGCTTGGCGTTTCACAAAAAATAAAATGGCTTTTGTAAAAGTAGTGATGGCAAAATACATGTATGAAGTACATTTTGTACTTTATGATATGCTGCCCCCCATCACAGTAGGATGGTTGTAGTGACATTTACGAGTCTGTGGTAGCGATGAAGATGAAATGGAACTTTGAAATGTTGGCAGGGATATATTAACAATTTTTAAAAGCGATTAGCTGGTTTAAAATTTGTGTACACAGCCCTGTTTTTTTGTTGTTGTAGACTTAAATACATTTTTGCTACCGAAAATTTCGCTAGAGGTGCATACTGGCCTTAAAAAAACAAACATCCCAATAAACACAGGATGAGCGTTTTTCCAATGCAACAACTTTTCAGTTTGAGGATAAATATAATTTTCAACATAAATTCTACTTGACTTGAAATAGCTCATCTTCAATACATCTTCAAATTGTTTGCGAACTACTTCCAATTTGCCAAAATGTTGACGAAATCTTTGAAAAGGTGTTGAAGATAATATGAGAAAACTTTGACAAAACACTACCCTAAAATGCAACGAAAAAACCATGTGGTTTTCAATACTTATTTGTGCAACGAAGTTCGTGGTCAAGTGGAAGAAATAAAAAAATGGAAAATTTTAGACAAATAACTGAATTTGCTCCAAATAGTTTATAATAATAGGTAAGTGAAAATAAAAAATGAAATAAAATTTGAAGAAAGTCACTAAATGTATATCTCTTTGCAGAAAACTAAAATTATGGATTCTACGTTCTTGAAAACATTAAAATCTGACCGATGAAAAAATGGTGGACAATTAACTGGAACTGTTTCAAATAGTTTATAATAATTAGTATGAAATATGAAAAATTAAATCAACACTTTAGAGAAGTCACTAAATTTAAATCTCTTCGCAGAAAACTAAAATCTTTGGATGCTACATTCTTGCAAACATTAAGAAGCTGACCAATGAAAAATGAGTTTCCAGAAACATTACAAGTGCAACCAATTAAAATTGTTAAAAACAACAAATTGTTGAAATTAACAACTTCTGCATGAAAATGTGCATCACATCGTCAGTTTAATTCATATGCTATTATCAGTTTAAAATGGATATTTTGTGAATTCCTTCTGCTGGAAATCAATTCTAACACGTATGTTCCAGTATGTTCCTAATTTCAAATTGCCCGCATGTTAATAAATTTTAAGGCTTTTTTATGACACCAAAAGGAAGGAAATCGAATTATCAATGCAAAAGTGTTTACTAATAATGTTCAAGATATTTAAAGTTTTTTTTTTTTTTTTTTTTTTTTTGTTCTTATTTGTTGATATGTTTAATAAGATTATTATTTATCAATTGGTATTGTAGTGTATCATGTAGTGTAGTGTATTATTATATATTTTATTTTGATGAAAATGAATAAATTTAAAAAAATTCATAGAATTTTGGCTTTGACTTTCAATTTGAAGTGGGGATATCATTCATACAAATTTAGGTTGAAAAGTATTTGCAACGATGTTAATTTTGAATTTGACTCGCATCGAAAATTGTTTGACAAATTATTGAGTAGCGATGCATTTCAATTTGAGGATAACACTTGAGATATTATTGCTAATGTGTTGAATTTCACTGTTGAGGGTAATGTCTGTTTTTTGTTGAGAACGCGATTTTCTCAACAATTTCTCAGCTTGAATATTACCCTAATCCTTTAAAAAAATGTTTGAAAATTTGTTGAAATTTACCATTTTTCAAACGTTTGTGTTTATTGGGATTCCAATAAACACAGGATGAGCGTTTTTCAAATGCAACACATTTTCAGTTCGAGGGTAAATATGATTTTCAACATAAATTCAATTTGGCTTGGAACAGCTCACCTTCAATACATATTCAAATTATTTGCGTGTTATTTCCAACTTGCAAAAATGTTAACAAAATTTTTGAAAATATGTTGATAATAATTGGAGAAAACGTTGACAAAATACTATCCTGAAATGCAACGAAAAAAAGCATGTGGTTTTAATACTTCTTTGTGCAACGAAGTTTCTCTGCCAGCATTTCAAAGTTCCATTTCATCGTCATCGCTACCACAGACTCGTAAATGTCACTACAAGAATCGCCAACTGTAATGGGGGAAGCATATCAAAAAGAACAAAATGTACGTGAAAGTATTTTGCCATCACTACTGTTACAAGCCACCGTGGTGCAATGGTTAGCATGCCCGCCTTGCATACACAAGGTCGTGGGTTCGATTCCTGCTTCGACCGAACACCAAAAAGTTTTTCAGCGGTGGATTATCCCACCTCAGTAATTGCTGGTAACATTTCTGAGTTTTCAAAGCTTCTCTAAGTGGTTTCACTGCAATGTGGAACGCCGTTCGGACTCGGCTATAAAAAGGAGGTCCCTTGTCACTGAGCTTAACATGGAATCGGGCAGCACTCAGTGATAAGAGAGAAGTTCACCAATGTGGTATCACTATGGACTGAATAGTCAAAGTGAGCCTGATACATCGGGCTGCCACCTAACCTAACCCCTTTACTATCGATGTCCATTTAGGAGGACATTAGAAAACGACTCCAAACTCTATTTCCCCATTTAGTTTCGATTTATTTCTCGATGTTGTTTTAAAGAAGAGGCTTTAATCTAAATCAGCTATAAATATTTTCCATAATGGCGAACACACCCAGAGAAGGAATATGACCACCTCAAACATGTTTCAAGAGCAAAATGTTATTTTTGGATGGTGACCATGTAACATTTTTATCGCAACCATGTTATTTTCTCGAAAATTATGTATCTGTTCTCGGAAAGCATTTTTGGTGAGAAAACAACATTTTTGCGATTAACATGTTACATGGTCATCATCAAAAAAAAAACTTTTGCTCTTGAAACATGGTTGAGGTGATCATATTCCTTCTCTGCATTTTTATAAACTTATTTAACAACAAACGAAAAATACGAAGTTTTGGGACAAATTTTCTACTCTTTTTCTACGAAATTTTGAGACAATTTCTTTCTACACCCAGAGAAGGAATATGATCACCTCAAACATGTTTTAAGAGCAAAATGTTATTTTTGGGTGGTGACCATGTAACATGGTTTTCGCAACCATGTTATTTTCTCGAAAATCATGTATCTGATTTCGGCAAGCAGGTTATATTTGACGAGAAAATAACATTTTAGTGACAAACATGTTACATACAAAAATAACATTTTGCTCTTGAAACATGTTTGAGGTGATCATATTGCTTCTCTGCGTGTACTCTACTCTCTAGTAAATGGACATTCATACAAAAATATAGCTGATATTTTTTCGGGTTATTTTTTGTATTTTTGCTCACACTTCGAAAGTTATTATAAGGCAATTTGGTCACAATTCAAGAATCAAGGAGGTCCCTTGTCACTGAGCTTAACATGGAATCGGGCAGCACTCAGTGATAAGAGAGAAGTTCACCAATGTGGTATCACTATGGACTGAATAGTCTAAGTGAGTCTGATACATCGGGCTGCCACCTAGCCTAACCTAACCTACTGTTACAAGAGCCATTTTATATTTTGTAAAACGCCAAGCCCAACTGGCTTATTATTATTTATTTAAATAAAAACTAAAATAAAGTGCTGAAAACATAGTTATTACTCTTAAATTGTGAAAGGTATATCCCTACTTTCATGCGAATAGTGATGGCAAAATACTATCACAGTTGACGATTGTTGCAGTGTCACTTACGAGTCTGTGATAGCGATGAGGATGAAAAGGAACTTTGAAATGCTGGCAGGCTTCTGATTGTTTGAAGGGGCTCTTATTGGCGTATTTCTAAATGTATCCAGAAGGGCACCTAATAATTGCACTCATGCGATACTTTTTTGTAGTAACTTGGCGTGGTACGACTTCTCAATAGTGACGGCGCTTTTCCGAGGAGGTTTGGATATCGTATACGACGGTTTTCGACGTAGTGGGGATTCTCAGAAGCGCCCCCAAATTCAAAAAATGTTGACAGGGAAAAAGTGCATTTTAAGATAGTTGTAAAAGAAGCATTGTGGTCAAGTAAAACACGATTGTTTAGATGTTTATTAATTTGATTAATCATTTATAAATTCTTATAAATATAACATGTATACCACTATCACAACACATTTAACATGATTTTTTCATTAATAATAAAGGGTGATTTGTTAAGAGCTTGATAACTTTTTTTTAAAAAAAAACGCATAAAATTTGCAAAATCTCATCGGTTCTTTATTTGAAACGTTAGATTGGTCCATGACATTTACTTTTTGAAGATAATTTCATTTAAATGTTGACCGCGGCTGCGTCTTAGGTGGTCCATTCGGAAAGTCCAATTTTGGGCAACTTTTTCGAGCATTTCGGCCGGAATAGCCCGAATTTCTTCGGAAATGTTGTCTTCCAAAGCTGGAATAGTTGCTGGCTTATTTCTGTAGACTTTAGACTTGACGTAGCCCCACAAAAAATAGTCTAAAGGCGTCAAATCGCATGATCTTGGTGGCCAACTTACCGGTCCATTTCTTGAGATGAATTGTTCTCCGAAGTTTTCCCTCAAAATGGCCATAGAATCGCGAGCTGTGTGGCATGTAGCGCCATCTTGTTGAAACCATATGTCAACCAAGTTCAGTTCTTCCATTTTTGGCAACAAAAAGTTTGTTAGCATCGAACGATAGCGATCGCCATTCACCATAACGTTGCGTCCAACAGCATCTTTGAAAAAATACGGTCCAATGATTCCACCAGCGTACAAACCACACCAAACAGTGCATTTTTCGGGATGCATGGGCAGTTCTTGAACGGCTTCTGGTTGCTCTTCACTCCAAATGCGGCAATTTTGCTTATTTACGTAGCCATTCAACCAGAAATGAGCCTCATCGCTGAACAAAATTTGTCGATAAAAAAGCGGATTTTCTGCCAACTTTTCTAGGGCCCATTCACTGAAAATTCGACGTTGTGGCTCGTTAGTAAGTCTATTCATGATGAAATGTCAAAGCATACTGAGCATATTTCTCTTTGACACCATGTCTGAAATCCCACGTGATCTGTCAAATACTAATGCATGAAAATCCTAACCTCAAAAGAATCACCCTTTAGAATGATGTTTGTGACGGATCGCTTTAATTGTGATAGTTCGACTAAGGTAAAGCATAGACCTTATAGATGATCCACCAAGGCATATTAATTAAAGGTAAAGTCACGAGCAAACGTGTGTACCCCCCATGATAATTATAATGTCAAACTAAAATGGCAGACTTAAGTTGACATTTTGTGTATGTGTAGTGTTGGTTTAAGCCAACAATTGTTTCCCTGCCAACATTTTTTGAATTTGGGGACTCTTTTGAGAATCCCCACTACGTCGAAAACAATCATATACGACATCAAAAACTCGTCGGAAAATCGCCGTCACTATTGAGAAGTTATACCACGCCAAGTTACTACAAAAATGTTTCGCATGAGTGCAATTATTAGGTGCCTTTATAGATCAATTTAGAACGACGCCAATAAGGGACCCTCCAAACAATCAGAAAAAGTGCATTTTAAGATAGTTGTAAAAGAATCATTGTGGTCGAGTAAAACACGTTTGTTTAGATATTTATTAATTTGATTAAACATTTACAAATTCTTAAAAATATAACATTTATACCACTATCACATTACATTTAACATAATTTTTGGTATTAATGATGATGTTGAGTTACAAGTAGCGAGTTACATGTTGCTGCGTCTATCAACCAGTGTTTTTATTCCATGGAGGCAGCGTGTCTGTAAAATATCTGAAAAACAATCACTTTATTCCATTTGGAAAATCACCAAATTGTTCACCAATATACCTTTCACAATTTTAAGCGTATAATCTATGTTTTCAGAACTTTATTTTCGTTTTTATTTAATTAAAATATAACAAGCTGGTTGCGCTTGGCGTTTCACAAAAAAATGGCTTTTTTAACAGTAGGGATGGCAAATTACTTGCATGTACTTTTTGATGTACCTTTTCATGATGGTTGAAGTGACATTTACGAGTCTGTGGTAACGTTGAGGTTGAAATGGAACTTTGAAATGCTGGCAGGGTTATTACAAAGAACAAAAAGTCATTTGAAGTTAAATATATGCCTATGGCAGACATCAATACAAAACAACAACAAAAAATGGGGCGAAATTTTTCCGCTACATAAGCGAACGGTATCCTTGTCTCAGTGAATTGGCCTGGGAACAATGCGTAAGTGTGGAGTGACATGTAACAAGTTGGAGGAAATAATTATGAGCTTCTTCTGTATTCTATTTAGGTTCCCGATTTTGATAATCTTTATTTGGATATGAATGGCATTATTCACAATTGCTCCCATTCCGATGATACAAACATCCATCTCAACATAACAGGAGGATATGTTGAAGGACATATTCAACTATATTGACAATTTGTTTTTTTTTCTAATTAAACCACAGAAATTATTCTTTATGGCCATTGACGGCGTGGCCCCTCGTGCAAAAATGAATCAACAGCGTAGTAGACGTTTTCGTTCAGCCAAGGAAGCTGAACTTTGGAACGATTAGCGCAGAGCCTAGGTGAAGTGAGAGAACACGAACGATTCGGTAGCAATTGTATTACACCAGGAACAGAATTTATGGATCGTTTGCATGAGGCATTGCGCTATTTCATAAAAAATTATTGCAGATCCTATGTGGCAGAAGTGCAGAGTTACCCATCAAAAAATTTGGAAGTTCTTCCAAAGGCACAACTTTAAAAGATCTTCCAGAAGATGTACTCCCAATGATGTTCTTCATTTTAAGTACACAGGAAGTTCTTTTCATTCAATTTTTTATAACATGTTTTATTCATATTTTTAATTGGTAATGTTAAATTTTTTGTTTCAAATTGGTTAAAAACTGTTTAAGAATTCATAAAATGGTACAAATTATTTAAATTTTGTCCAAAAAATGCTAAATTCAATCTGAAAAAGTTATGAATTTTTGAAAATATTTGAGGTCAAACGTTTCAGACAAGCGTTAGAATCCATTAAAAATTATTTATTATTTATCTTTCCGATATTATGAGGTATTGCTCAATTCAATTCTATTTGCTTTCCGTGCAGATGTGTCCAATAAATAGTTATAGGACATAAATACATTGTCTGCATCTTCAATCAATTCTTTGGCTCCATAATATGGACACATTTTGAGTTTTTACCTACTTTAACCAAGTCTTCAATGTCCATTAAATCCAGATCATCTTTGCGCGATTCCACACGATGATGAAAGGCACAAGTTCTTTTTTGGACTCGCAATCGACAAATCGATCTGTGTTTTATTTGAATTGCCCTGTTATCGCAATACCTCGGGATATATACACAATTGATCTCTGGATCCCAAAACCACCGTTCTCGTAAATGAGTAAGATGTCCGCTTTAATTCTTACATAGCTTGCGTTAGTTGTGAATGGGTAATAATTATATATATTATTTTAGGAAGACCCCAGCTACCACCCTTTGGCTTTGCACGAGCAATCATTTACAGGTGCTCCGCCTAAATAGGATTGTTTTTAAAATAATTGGTGGCGGTGCTGTTTGTTGTATTTGCATCTTCATTTCCTCTTTTCGGGATTGCAGCCATTCCAAAGATGAACATAAGGTTTTACCGGTTCCTATGAGAAAGTTTTTGTTTTATTGGTGGTTACATTGTTGTACATTATTTTATACCCGTTGGGGATTCCAGAAAACCATTTGATCCATCTCGTAGACATATGATGACCTTTTCCATATAAGCTCTTTGAACTTCATAGGATTCCCATGATTTATTGCTATTGCATCTCTTAGACTCCTTAATGCCTCAATTCGTACACTCGAACCATAGTGTTTCAGTTTAATGTAAATAAAAGCAATATATATGTAAACAAAGAATGTAAACAAATCTACTAAACGTAAACAAAGCCTTTGACAAGATGAATGTCGATATTAGTCACCTGATTGCATGACTTTACCTGGATTAATATGCCTTGATGATCCACTATTCTCTTTAAAAAAATGTGTCAGTTCCAAAAATTAATTTTCTGACATTTCGTTTTGATTTTTTCGTAAAGAGTTAGTCCCAACATTAATTTTCGTGTATTTGCTTTTGTGTTGTTCGTAAAGAGCAATGCTGCTCAAACTTAAATTTCGTATTTTCGCGGTTTTGGTCACAATTTTTTGTTCAAATATGAACTTTTAATATATTCGTGTCTGTTCTGGTACACACATGTACAAGTTACGTATGGTGTCACACTTAAAAGGTGTTCTGGCCAACACTATACACCGTCATAGACCTGAAAAATGTACACGAACATTTCTTTTGTGTAGGCTTAGTGTACAGCCATCGTATGCAAAGTTAGAAGTTTTTATAACAAATAAATAACAGATTCTGAAACTTTTATATGTTTTTTATAAATATTTGCAAATTTTATTGGGAAAGTCACTTATATATGTCAGAAACCACTATTTTAAAAATCCGTCTAAAATTTGAACCGAAATTTCCTCTGATTGGTGTATAAATTTTGGGGTTGTTTTAATCAGCTGATTTTCAGTGTGTTCGAAAGTATAATGTTGCCACAATTTTTAAAAGTTAACACAAAAAAGTTTTAAGCAAAATTATCTTTGATTTTTGTGAATACTATCCGTTTTCCTAAACAAATCAAAGGTCTTTTTGAAAATGTAAGGTAATTAAATTATAACTTTTACAAAATCAATGGGCTAAGAAAGTGAATTTTACCAAATTTATTGCATGAAAAATATGGCATCTTCAATTCTGCAAAGTGTTCTTGATGCACAAATCACTGAGCAAATTAAAAAAACTAACGCCGCCAATATCTTTCTGCACATGGAGGCCGCCACGATAGAAAATTTGTTTTCAATATTATTGTAAATATTTAAGCAATAAAAATGAGAAAAACCTTAACAGAATAGTTAATTATGCCCACTATAATTAAATTTCCTTTAATGTATGGATGTTAAAAACTGTTTGACCAAAACCAAAATAAAAACTTCTCCGCCGTCAAAAACAAAAACGAGAACGACACGGCGATCGTTTGTTCATGAGTAACATCCCAATAAACACAAACGTTTGAAAAATACTAAAATTCAATAATTTTTCAAACATTTTTTCAAAGGATTAGGGTAATATTCAAGTTGAGAAATTGTTGAGAAAATCGCGTTCTCAACAAAAAACAGACATTACCCTCAACAGTAAAATTCAACACAATAGCAATAATTTCTCAATTGTAATCCTCAAATTGAAATGCATCGCTACTCAATAATTTCTCAAACAGTTTTCAATGTGATAAAAATAAAAAATTAGCATTGTTGCGAATACTTTCAAACCACAATTTGTATGAAAGTCAATCCTAGTTCTAACTGAAAGTCAATACTAAATTTCTAGAGATTTTGTAAATTTTATTATTTTTTTCGTTAACAAATATAATAATCTTAAAAATAACATTAATAATATATAAAAATAATAATATAATACCAATCAAAATGTAATTATCTTATTAAACGTATTAATAAATAAAACTATGAATACAACTTTAAATATCTTAAACATTTTTACATGTATAATTCCATTTCCTCCATAATGTTGGTGTCAAATAACTATTAATTAATATCCTGGCAATTTGAAATAATTACTATCGAGGAACTTGCTGGCTTGTGTGTTAGAATAGATTCCAGCAAGAGGAAATCACAAAATATCAAACTGATGACGGGATGTAAATTGATGTAATGCACATTTTCATCCAGAAGTTCTTGATATAGGAATTGTTGCACTTTGTTTTAATTGGTTGCACTTTGTAAGTTTTCTGAAAACTTTTCTTTGTTGTTCCCTTCATCGGTTTTTCATCGGCCAACATCTTCCAAGAATATACCATCCAATGATTTTAGTTTTCTGCAAAACAATCGAGTTTTGTGATTTCCATTATGTTTTCATTTCACTTTTTATTTTGACTTACCAATTTGTATTTCTTCCAACTGACTGTACTTCGTGATTTCCTCAAGAACGTTGGTGTTACAAAATTGTTGTTATTAAAATACTGGCAATTTTCAGGAACTTGATGACCAGATAATTGGAATAAATTTGCAGCAATTTCAATTCACAAAATAACAAATTAAACCGATGATGCGATGTAAATTAAACTATCGATGTGATGCGAATTATCATCCAGTAGTTGTTGATATGGAAAAGCATAAATACCAAGTTTTTTTGGTTGCACTTTGATTTATGGAAACTTTCTCTTCTCGATAAGCCACTGTCATTTTTCATCGGCCAGCCTCTTAATGTGTCCAAGAATCAGCATCCAAATATTTTAGTTGTCTGTAAAGAGATTTGATTTTAGTGACTTCCTTAAAGTTTTCATTTCGTGTTTTAATTTTACTTACCAATTATTATAAGCAATTTCAATTGATTATTAAAAAATTTCCACATTTTTGTATTTCTTCCACGAACTTAGTTGTCCAAAGTAGTATTGAAAACCATGTGGTTTTTTCGTTGCATTTCAGGGTAGTGTTTTGTCAAAGTTTTCTCATATTATCTTCAACACCTTTTTAAAGATTTCGTCAACATTTTGGCAAATTGGAAGTAATTCGCAAACTATTTGAAGATGTATTGAAGATGAGCTATTTCAAGTCAAGTTGAATTTATGTTGAAAATTATATTTACCCTCAAACTGAAAAGTTGTTGCATTTGAAAAACGCTAATCCTGTGTTTATTGGGATAAGGAGGGATAGAAAAAAACAAATCAAAACAAAGGTAGAAATCGCCTTCTTATTCTTGATAATTTGCTCTTGTCCTTACATTATTTACTGCTAGCAAAAATCCGGCAGGCATTTTATGGCTTTGAATTACGCACTTACTTTTAATTTTTTATGTTTATATATTGTTTATAATTTCTGCACCCTCAAAAAAAATCGCTTCTCTAACATATGTTCCAAACATATTTTGCAGGAAACACATATATTATTGGATACTGCAGAAACATTAATATGTTTGTTTTATCTGAGCGTATTATATGTTTGGAAGCATTTTGAGTCCAAAAATAGTATATGTTTGGAAGAATTCCCCAAAGAAGATTGTGCTCATTCCCTCACATAATTTTCACTACCACGAAATTTTTGAGTTCTTCGCATGTTTTTCTGTAATACAAATATGCTGTTTTTTCTTTCAAATATCTATTCTCTTGGTTCCGAATGTATATTCTCTTTATTCTGAATACTCATTCTAATTTTCAAATTAAATAGTAATTAGACTTAAGCAATACAATTTTTATACAATTTTTGGCCTTATCATGAAACAGTTTTCCGAACCAACATACAAGCGGTTTCACAGAAATTGCTCTCATTTCATTCTATCGCTGTGTTATGTTGATAT
>NW_027445695.1:0-19627 GCF_050003625.1 Haematobia irritans
GGGAGATCGGTCTATGGTGTGTGTCGAGCCAAAACATGGTTCGACACACACCATATTCGGTCCTAGAAGTAAAAATAAAAATAAAATCCTAGAAATAAATTCGGGAGGTAGGTCTGTATAGGGGCTATACCAAAACATGGACCAATACTCACCATTTTCTACCCACCTGTTAATAATCCTCAAATACCTCTAGAATTCCAATTGCAGACAAATTAGGTAAAAACTACGTATTCTAGAAGCCCAAGAAGTATAGTCGAGAGATCAGTCTATATGAGGGTTATACCCAAACATGGTCCGATACGGACCATTTTCGGCACAACTTTTGATGGTCCTAAAATACATCTAGAGTTCCAATTTCAGGCTTAATTGGATAAAAACTATGGATTTTAGAAGCCCAAGACGTAAAATCGGGTGATCAGTCTAAATATATGGGGGCTACACCAAAACATCGACCGATACACCCCCTTTGCCACACACCTATTTGTGGTCCCATAATACCTATAGATTTTCAATTTCAGGCAAATGGGACAGTATATAAAGTTTCTAAACGCTCGAGAAGTAAAATCGGGAGATCCGTCTATATAGGGGCAATACCAAAAGATGGACCAATATGCGCCATTTGCGCTACACCAACTTTTGGTACTAAAATATCTCTAGATTTCAAATTTCAGGTAAATCAGATTGATAATACGGTTTTTAGAAGCCCAAGAAGTAAAATCGGGAGATCCGTCTATATGGGGGCTATACCAAAAGATGGACCGAAAGGCACCATTTACGGCACACCTTTTTATGGTCCTAAAATACTTTAGATTTCCAATTTCAGGCAATTTGGATAAAAAGTACGGTTTTTATAAGCCCAAGACCCTAAATCGGGAGGTCGGTTTATATGGGGACTATATAAAAACTTGGACCGATATAGCCTATCTTCGAACTTGACCTGCCTGCAAACAAAAAACTTTAAAATTTTATTTCTATAGAAAAATTTTATTTCTATAGAAAATTTTGTCAAAATTTTATTTCTATAGAAAATTTTGTCAAAATTGTATTTCTATAGATATTTTGGTCAAAATTTTATTTCTATAGAAAATTTTGTCAAAATTTTATTTCTTGCTGATACTCACTGCTAAGACTAAAACTTGTAAAAATTACTAAAATTTTCCTATACCTCTAATACATATTGATCGACTGATGAATCATAAATGCATTTTTGCGAAATTACTAAAAAATTATAAATATTTCACATATTTATACCCTGTGCCACACTGACATACTGATCTCATTTTAACCGGATCTAATGAAATTTACTTTTACAGGAGGATTAAGAAGTAAAATCTGAGAATCGGTTTATATGAGGGCTATACCTAAATGTCCGACTTATGCCAAGTTTAAAGTCGAGAGCTTATTGCATTCGGAAGCGTGATTTCTACAGACGGACGGACTGACTTCGACTCAGAATTTCACGACGACCCAGAATATAACAGGTTGGCTGATAAGTCCCCGGTCTGACACATAGATGGCGTCGCTAGTATTAAATGCATATTATTATACCCTGCGCCACACTGTGAAACAGGGTATTATAAGTTAGTGCATATGTTTGTAACACCCAGAAGGAGACGAGATAGACACATGGTGTCTTTGGCAATAATGCTCAGGGTGGGTCCCTGAGTCGATATAACCATGCCCGTCTGTCCGTCCGTCCGTCTGTCTGTGAACACATTTTTGTGATCAAAGTCTAGGTTCCTAATTTAGGTCAGAATAGAACCCTATTGATTTTGGAAGAAATCGGTTCAGATTTAGATATAGCTTCCATATATATCTTTCGCCCGATATGCAATAATATGGACTCAGCAGCCAGAGTTTTATACCGATTTGCTTGAAATTTTGTACAAACATAACACTTAGTCGTACAATCAAATGTGCAAAATTTGATTGAAATCGGTTCAGATTTAGATATAGCTCCCATACATATCTTTCGCCCGATATGGACTTATATGGCCCCAGAAGCCAGATTTTTGGCAGAATTTGGTTGAAATTTTGCACTAGGAGTACAATTAGTAGTATAGTCAAGTGTGCACAATTTGATTGAAATCGGTTCAGATTTATATATAGCTCCCATATATATCTTTCGCCCGATATGGACTAATATGGTCCTAAACGCCAGAGTTTTGGCCCAATTTGGTTGAAATTTTGCAAAGGGAGTAGATTTAGCATTGTAGCTATGCGTGCCAAATTTGGTTGAAATCGATTCAGATTTAGATATAGCTCCCATATATATCTTTCGCCCGATATGTAAAGGGTGATTCTTTTGAGGTTAGGATTTTCATGCATTAGTATTTGACAGATCACGTGGGATTTCAGACATGGTGTCAAAGAGAAAGATGCTCAGTATGCTTTGACATTTCATCATGAATAGACTTACTAACGAGCAACGCTTGCAAATCATTGAATTTTATTACCAAAATCAGTGTTCGGTTCCAAATGTGTTTCGCGCTTTACGTCCGATTTATGGTCTACATAATCGACCAAGTGAGCAAACAATTAATGCGATTGTGACCAAGTTTCGCACTCAGTTTACTTTATTGGACATTAAACCAACCACACGAATGCGTACAGTGCGTACAGAAGAGAATATTGCGTCTGTTTCTGAGAGTGTTGCTGAAGACCGTGAAATGTCGATTCGTCGCCGTTCGCAGCAATTGGGTTTGTGTTATTCGACCACATGGAAGATTTTACGCAAAGATCTTGGTGTAAAACCGTATAAAATACAGCTCGTGCAAGAACTGAAGCCGCACTGCCACAACGTCGAATTTTCAGTGAATGGGCCCTAGAAAAGTTGGTAGAAATCCGCTTTTTTATCGACAAATTTTGTTCAGCGATGAGGCTCATTTCTGGTTGAATGGCTACGTAAATAAGCAAAATTGCCGCATTTGGAGTGAAGAGCAACCAGAAGCCGTTCAAGAACTGCCCATGCATCCCGAAAAATGCACTGTTTGGTGTGGTTTGTACGCTGGTGGAATCATTGGACCGTATTTTTTCAAAGATGCTGTTGGACGCAACGTTACGGTGAATGGCGATCGCTATCGTTCGATGCTAACAAACTTTTTGTTGCCAAAAATGAAAGAAATGAACTTGGTTGACATGTGGTTTCAACAAGATGGCGCTACATGCCACACAGCTCGCGATTCTATGGCCATTTTGAGGGAAAACTTCGGAGAACAATTCATCTCAAGAAATGGACCGGTAAGTTGGCCACCAAGATCATGCGATTTGACGCCTTTAGACTATTTTTTGTGGGGCTACGTCAAGTCTAAAGTCTACAGAAATAAGCCAGCAACTATTCCAGCTTTGGAAGACAACATTTCCGAAGAAATTCGGGCTATTCCGGCCGAAATGCTCGAAAAAGTTGCCCAAAATTGGACTTTCCGAATGGACCACCTAAGACGCAGCCGCGGTCAACATTTAAATGAAATTATCTTCAAAAAGTAAATGTCATGGACCAATCTAACGTTTCAAATAAAGAACCGATGAGATTTTGCAAATTTTATGCGTTTTTTTTTTAAAAAAGTTATCAAGCTCTTAACAAATCACCCTTTACTTATATGGACCCAAAAGCCAGAAGCCAGTTTTATCCCGATTAGCTTGAAATTTTGCACAAGGAGTACAATTGGTAGTATAGTCATGTGCGCCAAATTTGATTGAAATCGGTTTAGATTTAGATAGAGCTTCCATATATATTTTTCGTCCGATATGGACTTATATGGCCCCAGAAGCCAGAGGTTTGGCCCAATTTGGTTGAAATTTTGCACTAGGAGTACAATTAGTAATATAGTCATGTGTGCCAAATTTGATTGAAATCGGTTCAGATTTAGATATAGCTCCCATATATATGTTTTTCTGATTTCGACAGAAATGGTCAAAATACCAACATTTTCCTTGTTAAATCGCCACTGCTTAGTCGAAAAGTTGTAAAAATGACTCTAATTTTCCTTAACTTCTAATACATATATATCGAGCGATAAATCATAAATAAACTTTTGCGAAGTTTCCTTAAAATTGCTTCAGATTTAAATGTTTCCCATATTTATACCCTGCGCCACACTGTGAAACAGGGTATTATAAGTTAGTGCATATGTTTTTTACTAAAATTGTGTTGTACCCTATTGCAATAGCCAACTTAAATTTTGAGTCTATAGATTTTGTAAAAGTCTATCAAATTCTGTCCAAATCGAGAGATATTTAAATGTATGTATTTGGGAAAACCTTTATATATAGCACCCAACACATTTGACGGATGTGATATGGTATCGAAAATTTAGATCTACAAAGTGGTGCAGGGTATAATATAGTCGGCCTCGTCCGACTTTAGACTTTCCTTACTTGTTTCTATATAGTACCAACCTTCAAATGATTCGTGTCAACATTTGACGTCTGTAAATCAATTAGTTTGTGAGATAGAGCGTCTTTTGTGAAGCAACTTTTGTTATTGTGAAAAAAATTGGAAAAAAAGGAATTTCGTGTTATGATAAAATACTGTTTTCTGTAGAGAAAAAATACGGTGGAAGCAACAACTTGGCTTGATAATGAGTTTCCGGACTCTGCCCCAGGGAAATCAACAATAATTGATGGGTATGCAAAATTCAAGCGTGGTGAAATGAGCACGGAGGACGGTGAACGCAGTGGACGCCCGAAAGAGGTGGTTATCGACGAAAACATCAAAAAAATCCACAAAATGATTTTGAATGACCGTAAAATGAAGTTGATCGAGATAGCAGAGGCCTTAAAGATATCAAAGGAACGTGTTGGACATATCACTCATCAATATTTGGATATGCGGAAGCTCTGTGCAAAATGGGTGCCGCGCGAGCTCACATTTGATCAAAAACAACAACGTGTTGATGATTCTGAGCGGTGTTTGCAGCTGTTAACTCGTACACTCTTAGAAAAATATGTTTTTCATATGTTCCGATATAAACAAAATGTGTTTCGGGCACAATTTTAAAACACAATATATTTAAGTGCAAACAAGGAATGTTCCTAAACTAACACTAAATGTTTGGGACATCTATGTTAATATGTTAGAATATATTATGTTTGGGGCATGAATGTTTCATAAAAATCATATGTGTGAATGCAAACATATATAAATTTACAAATTTCGACTAAACATACATATGTTGTGATATTTTATTCAAAGCGTCAGAGAGAGTATAGAGAAAGAAATAGAGATGGAAACCGGGAGAGTTGACGGGAGAGTCCACGTGGCAAACAAATGTATGTTTCTGTTAAATAATGTTATGTTTCCTTGGGCTCGTGGGCGCTCCAAACTATGCTATATAAGTTTAACTTATAACGATAATTATCTACTGGTGACTATAACAGCTACGTAGTCCAGTGGGTAGTTTGTTGGCTTACAAACTGCATAGTCCTCGGTTCGATTCTCCGTGCAGGCAAAAGGTAAAATTTAAAAAATTTATAAAATGAATAATTTCTTCACCATTATTTGTATTACAGAAAAAGGTGCCAAGAACTAAAATATTTCGAGGAAGTGAAAATTACGAGTATGTTAGGCAATGAGCACAATCGTCTTTGGGAAAAATTCTTCCAAGCATATAATATTTTTGGGCTCAAACTGCTTCCAAACATATGATATGTTCACATAAAACAAACATATTAATGTTTCGGCAGTATCCAATAATATATGTGCTTCCTGCAAAATATGTTTGGAACGTATGTTAAAGAAGCGATTTTTTTTGAGGGTGTAGTACACCCGAGTTTTTCCGTCGATATGTGACAATGGATGAAACGTGGCTGCATCACTACACTCCTGAGTCCAATCGACAGTCGGCTGAGTGGACAGCGACCGGTGAACCGTCTCCGAAGCGTGGAAAGACTCAAAAGTCCGCCGGCAAAGTAATGGCCTCTGTTTTTTGGGATGTGCATGGAATAATTTTTATCGATTATCTTGAGAAGCGAAAAACCATCAACAGTGACTATTATATGGCGTTATTGGAGCGTTTGAAGGTCGAAATCGCGGCAAAACGGCCCCATATGAAGAAGAAAAAAGTGTTATTCCACCAAGACAACGCACCGTGCCACAAGTTATTGAGAACGATGGCAAAATTTATGAATTGGGCTTCGAATTGGTGCCCCACCCACCGTATTCTCCAGATCTGGCCCCCAGCGATTTTTTCTTGTTCTCAGACCTCAAAAGGATGCTCGCAGGGAAAAAATTTGGTTGCAATGAAGAGGTGATCGCCGAAACTGAGGCCTATTTTGAGGAAAAACCGAAGGAGTACTACCAAAATGGTATCAAAAAATTGGAAGGTCGTCATAATCGTTGTGTCGCTCTTGAAGGGAACTATGTTGAATAATAAACACGAATTTTGACAAAAAATTTTTTTTTCTTTGTTAGACCGGGAACTTATCAGCCAACCTGTTATATATACATTACGGGGTCTGAGACCAATATTTCAATGTGTTACAAACAAGTCATTGAGGAATGACAAAGTGAGTAAACCCCCATTCTATGGTGGAGGGTATAAAATTATTAGATTTTTTTTCCTAAAAAAATATCATGTTTTCAATTAATTTACAAAACTCACCTGTGAGTTGCAAATCCGTTAAACACGTTTGCCTTTGAATTAGGGCTAATTTTCCTTCACCTAAAAACACAGTTTTATTTTGATAAAATAGACCTAAGTGAGATATTAAATATTTGGCATAAAGAAAAAATCATAACATTTATTTGAATATGTTAATTTTTTGCGATTAACTTTGTTAATAGTTATATGGCAAAATAGTTATATGGTAAAAGCCTTAGGATTCAAGTATAAATTTTTTTAGCGTAAAAGCTTTCCATAAACTGCGAATTAATATTATTTACTGATAAATTTGAGTACAATATGTTTTTCAATTAAGAAGACCTAATAATTGCAATAATGACTTAATTGTTCATAGTTTCATTAAAAAAACAAATATTAAAGTGTTGTTAGAATGCATTCGTTTACCCTTCGGCTGTCGGGACTCTTTGCTCGTTGCCCAAAAACCCCGATTTTTTATTCTCCCACAGCCACGACGTAGATGAGAATTATACTCATAGCACGCAAAAATAAATGTTGCCCAAAGTCAGATTGCCTCATAAAGCATTTTTCCCATACCCACCCAGATTGCATTGAATGAAAGTGGGTATGTGGAGAGTGGAGCAGTGGATAAGTGGGCATATGCATAGTGATCGCACAAAATACACATATGCCACCGAGAAGCACAATTAAATAAATTCATGTAAGGACGAATTCATTTTGTATTTCGTTCCGTTACATATTTGCAGACCCAAAACAACACATCCTTTGGCGCAACTCGGATGAAAATTGCAGCGTCTACGTCTCAAGAAGTCAATAGGAAGGAAGAGGCTATGCTAAAACTGGACTGGTATCAACCAAATTTTACACATGGAGGTACCTTAAATACCCAACAAAATGGCATCGCCAAAAATGTAATGAAAACTTTCCTTTTGTATCCGGAAGTTTTGCCCAATTGCCGCAGAAACGATAAATTTAACATGCACACAAAAAACCAATTCAATCCCGAAATTAATTGATCCAATTACTTTTTTAATTGAAATGTCTTCAGTCACGAAAATAATAGAATCAATCACATTTTTAATTGAGCATCAAAAAAAAATATTTGATTAAATATTAATTGCTTTCATTAACAAATTTCAATTAGTTGTTTAGTTGATTCCAATAAAAATTTAATTTATATTGATTGCAAAATTCAGTTAATTTTTTTATAAAAACGTAACTATTTTCAATAACTTTCTCAACTGACTTAGTTGTTTTAGTTTGATTAAATAATTGATTGTTTCAAATAAATTTTTAATTTAAAATTACGAAAAAAATCTAAACAAATGGCTTAGTCTTCCGAGTTTGATTAAAAAGTTAATTGCGTCAATTAATGATTTAATTGAAAATTTTAACATTTTCAATAACTGACTTTACTGAATTATTGTACATAGGGGAATCCAACTATAAACTCCTCTTTCTTGACCTCTTTTTTTATACCCACCACTATAAAATTGTGACGAGGGTATAATAAATGTATCACTCTGTTTGTAAAACATCGAAATATCGATTTCCGACTATATAAAGTATATATATTCTTTATCAGGGAAAAATTGCAAGACGATATAACTATGTCCGTCTTTCTGTCTGGCTGTGTGTTGTAATCACGCAACAGTCTTCAATAATGAAGCAATCGTGTTGAAATTTTGCACAAACTCGTCGTTTGTCCGCAGGTCAAGTTCGAAGATGGACTATATCGACCAAGGTTTTGATATAGTCCCCATATAAACCTCCCGATCTGAGGTCTTGGGCTTATAGAAACCGTAGATTTTAAAATTGGAAATCTAAAGTTATTTTGGGACCACAAAGAGGTATGCCAAAAATGGTGAGTACCGGACCATGTTTCCGTATAGCCCCCATATAGACCAGATTACCAGATTTTACTTCCTAGTCTTATAGAAACCGTAGTTGTTGTTCAATTTGCCTGAACCATTTAAAAATGGTTCTTATAAATCCAGAATCTGATATAGTCTACATAGGTAAAATCCTTAAATTTATCTTCGAGAAGTGTACTGGTTGAACTGCTCTGCTTGGGAGCATATCTCCCCCCCCCCCCTGAAACTTCAAAGGAAACTATAATATTTGATTCATGGTGGTGCACGCAAAAAAATAATTCTTTCCTCCCAAACGAAATTTTAGACAAACAAAGTTCGTTTCTCATTTGCTTTTCGCTGTAAGGAAGTGTATTTGGAAGAAAAGTATATACTTTTTGTGATAAACGTTTATTCTTTTCCAGGATGTAAAAACAATTTCATAAAGACTAGCTCAGAAAAAAAACATTATTTTCTTGCTAATTGCATTGTCCCTCACATCTTTCTCACATCCACGAGGATTTTTAGTTCTTAACACCTTTTCCTGTAATACCAACAATGTAGAAGAAATTATACGATTTTATAAATTTTTAAAATTTTTTTTACCTTTCGCCTGGACGGAGAATCGAACCGCGGACCATGCACATTGTAAGCCAACACACTAACCACTGAGCTATGTACCTGTTATGGTCATCAATAGATAAATATCCATATAAGTTATATTTATATAGCATAGCTTGCGGCGCCCACGAACCGAATAAACAAAGTTTATTTACCGGAAAAAAACATTTAGTTTGGCACCGTGGAGCAGTGGTAGCTACGTCCGACTCTCATGCCAAGGGTCGTGGGTTCGATCCCTGCTTCGGCCAAAGTTTTTTTTTTTGCTTTTGTTTTTTTTTTTACATATATTCCAGATATATTCGGAAGATTCCGAAAAAATGTTCAACATTACATTGTACTATATTAAATTTTGAACTGTAAAATGTGTCTTATTAAAGACCTAAAGTCAGAAAAGAACAGTGTTTGATATAAACGAAATGGACTGTGTTGTTATTTCAAAAATAACTTTTTTATTGAAAAAATAAAAATTTTGTAACAAACGAATTTTTTTGGTGATAAAAGTTTAAAATTTTCGAAGCAATTCAAAAAACTCTAACAAAAGAAAAACGTTTTCGGTACACGTTTTCCAAACGTTTTTTTTCTTTGCGTGTGGGTATTTAAGATTCGGCCCGGCCAAACTTACTGCTGTATATACTTGTTAGAACTATCCTCGTTTGTATTTATGTGCGGAATTGCATCAAAACTACAACTTAAACAAATTGTTTTACATTTTATTTACACATGTCTTTCCTATTGTTGGTTTCTTAATACAAAGTCCCTAAGCGTATTCATTGATATGTTAAATTGTTTAGGTTAATGACAATTGTAAACAGTAATTTTTCATTAATGAATCCATACGCAATTGAGTTATGTGAAATACCAAAGAAAAAACTGAAAAACAGAGTAATTAAAAACCAACCTTCGATCTGTTTAGATTCAATTATAGGGAAAATCATTGAGACATTTTGCTAATGTCAATTACATGTAACACTAAAATAAGATCCGGAAATACCATTTTTTTATACCACAGACATGACATGCTTTTATTCATATATTCATATTATAATTAACATCATTGGAGTAGCTGGAGGAGGAGTTAAATAGGTGGGGTATATATATATATATATATATATATATATATATATATATATATATATATATATATATATATATATATATATATATATATATATATATATATATATATATATATATATATATATATATATATATATATATATATATATATATATATATATATATATATATATATATATATATATATATATGTATGTGGTGCGCATACTTTGACGCCATTTTTTACATTTAATGTATACTTCGGCGACATTTGCATACTTTGGCACCAGGTTCCATAATTTTCGTATATGTACCGCATACTTTGGCGACATTTTGCATTTTGGGTCATTTTGAGTTTTTAATGCCAATTGTTGTTTTTAGGTACATTTGAACAAGCTCTTCACTTGTATGTTAACATTTTTGCATTTTACACAAGGACTATTCAGAAAATTACGAAATAAAACAGACAAAAATTCCACATCTCCATTTGAATTTGCATGACAGTGTTACCACATTGACAATTATGTACTTTGCCTGAGTTCACTGCACTGGTAATACTAAACAACTGTTGCGTACATGTGGCATTGTTTCATTAAAATATTGAATACAGGGTGCTTCATAATAAATTAATTGTATTTTCTGATGGCGGTAAAATTATATACTGGATGTATCATAACAGTACGATTATTTCAATCGTTAGACGTCATTGCGTTAGCTCAGTCGTTGGTGCAGTGTGCTAAGGCGAACGATTATACGTGTAAAACAGAATACTCGGGTTCAAGTCATGGTGGAGAAAATAATTTTAGATAAAAAAATGATTATTTTGTATTTTAAATGTATTGTAAAAATTAAAAAATTTAAAATAGTGTGCACAACATGATTACTGTGAAGAGTTTACAAAAACGAAATTTTTTTTATTTTTATATCCTCCACCATAGGGTGTATTAACTTTGTCATTCCGTTGGTAACACATCGAAATATTGCTCTAAGACCCCATAAAGTATATATATTCTGGGTTGTGGTGAAATTCTGAGTCGATCAAAGAATGCCCGTCCGTCTGTTGAAATCACGCTGACTTCCGAACGAAACAAGCTATCGTCTTGAAACTTTTCACAAGTAGTTGTTATTGATGTAGGTCGGATGGTATTGAAAATGGCCATATCGGACCACTTTTACGAATAGCCCCCATATAAACGAATCCCCAGATTTGACCTCCGGAGCCTAGGAGGAGCAAAAATCAACCGATTAGTTTGGAATTTGGTACGTGGTGTTAAAAACCATGCAAAAATTGGTCTATATCGGTCCATATTATATATAGCCCCCATATAAACCGACCCTCAGATTTGATCTCCAGAACCTCTTGAAGGATCAAAATACATCCGGTCCACAATTACATATAGCCGCCATATAGATCGATTCCCAGATTTGACATCCGGAAACTCTTGGAGGAGCACAATTCGTTTGAAATTTGGTACATTGTGTTAGTATATGGCCGCTAACAGCTATGCAAAAATTGGTCCTTATCGGTGTTTAGTTATATATAGCCGATGGCCAATCACACAAAAATTGGTCCATATCGCAAAAAATAATCTACCAAAACTTTATTTCTATAGAAAATTATGTCAAAATTTTTTACTATAGAAAATTTTTTAAAAATTTTATACTATAGAAAGTTGTCAAAATTTTATTTCCATAGAAAACTTTGTCAAAATTTTATTTCTATAGAAAATTTTGTCAAAATGTTATTTATATAGAAAATTTTGTCAAAATTTTATTTCTATAAATTTTTTTTCAAGTTTTATTTCTATAGAAAATTTTGTCCAAGTTTTATTTCTATAGGAAATTTTGTCAATATTGTATTTCTATAGAATATTTTATCAAAATTTTATTACTATAGAAAGTTTTGTCAAAATTTTATTTCTATAGAAATTTTTGTCAAAATTTTATTTCTATAGAAAATTTTGTCAAAATGTTATTTATATAGAAAATTTTGTCAAAATTTTATTTCTATAAATTTTTTTTCCAAGTTTTCTTTCTATAAGAAATTTTGTCCAAGTTTTATTTCTATAAGAAATTTTGTCCAAGTTTTATTTCTATAAGAAATTTTTTTTCAAAATTTTATTTCTATAGAAAACTTTGTCAAAATTTTATTTCTATAGAAAATTTTGTCAAAATTTTATTTCTACAGAAAATGTTGTCAAGATTTTATTTCTATAGAAAATTTTATCAAAATGTTATTACTATAGAAAGTTTTGTCAAAATTTTATTTCTATAGAAAACTTTGTCAAAATTATATTTCTACAGAAAATTTTGTCAAAATTGTATTTCTATAGAAAATTTTGTCAAAATGTTATTTATGTAGAAAATTTTGTCAAAATTTTATTTCTATTACAATTTGTTTTTCCAAATTTTATTTCTATGAGAAATTTTGTCCAAGTTTTATTTCTATAGGAAATTTTGTCAATATTTTATTTCTATAGAAAATTTTGTCAAAATTTTACTACTATAGAAAGTTTTGTCAAATTTTTATTTCTATAGAAAATGTCAAAATTGTAATACTATAGAAAGTTTTGTCAAAAATTTATTTCTATATAAAACTTTGTCAAAATGTTATTTCTATAATTTTTTTCCAAGTTTTAAACGGCCATCGACTGCCGAAAATCTCTCAATGAGATGGCTGAGCAGCACAATATTCACCTAATATGGGTGCCTGGCCATAGGAACATACCGGGGAACTGCGAAGCCGATGAGTTGGCAAGGCTAGGGACTACCTTACATATTCCAGGGGAACTAGAATTTGTTGGTATGCCCCTAGCTACCTGCAAGCTCATGCTGCGTGAGAAGGCTGTTATGATGGCAAATGTTCGATGGGAGAATTGTAAGGGTTGTAACGACACCAAGCAAATATGGCCCCATTTAAACTTAAACCGCACACTAGATATGCTAGTGTTCTCGAGACGCCAGGTATCACTCCTGATATCTGCTATAACGGGTCGCTGCCTGATAGGCGATTTTGCAAAAACTATTGATGCGAAGTATAATGACTATTGTATGAGCTGTCATGATGTGGAGGAAAAGGAATCAATAAAACACCTCTTGTGTGAGTGTCCTGCATTTTGTGTAAGGCGTAAGCAAATTTTAGGGGCATATAGCTTCAGATTACTGGCGGACCTGGAAAACGTTAACTTAAGCAGTCTGCTAATGTTTTTGGAACAATCTGGTTGGTTCAACAGAAGAAAATAATCGAGAAGGTTCAACGGTTAAAACTAGAAGTGCCCATATGCTATAGGTACTTTTAGTTAATGTGGTATCACAATGGACTGAATAGTCTAAGTGAGCCTGAATCTTAATCGGGCTGCCACTTTAACCTAACCTAACCTAACCTTCCAAGTTTTATTTCTATAGGACATTTTGCCAATATTTTATTTCTATAGAAAATTTTGTCAAAATTTTATTACTATAGAAAGTTTTGTCAAAATTGTATTTCTTTTATAAATGTATATGAATTAGGGCCGTCATTCGGGATTGATTTCTAAAAATCTCAGGATTCGGGATTGAAAAAAATTTCGGGATTCTTTAAATATTTTAATTAATAACAATCTACAGCGCCAAAAAATTTTTGTACATTAAACCAGTTAGTTTCATTAAATTTTATTAACAAAAACAAAAGAAGATAAGAGTATATTAAATTGCTTTTTAAATTGCTATCATACTTAAGAAACACTTAGTCCAACTCAATATTGTGAAGAAAAGAAACACAACAATATTATGACAAAATTAATAAAAAAAGGCATTCTATATCGCTATCCTACTCAGCAAACTATTTTAAGGATTAGATTAGATTAGCCGTGTTTTCGTATACTTGTGATAATCCTTTTTTAATTCATCGATTTAGGTAAAAATATCATGGCATCCAAATTTAATTAAACGCAATCTTGTCATATTTTCGATGGCCATCTTATAATTGCTTTTTATTTTATTTTATTTAATTTTATTTTATGTGCACGAATTCCATTTCACATGAACTCATTATTTGAAGGGCCTTATCGTTTACTTCGATTTTTGATGAAATTGTGCTGTATAGTATACCTCTCGTATAATAAATTCTTACTCAAGGTGTACCATAAATGATTATTAACTCAATTTGTCAATTTGGATTCAAAATAAAAATCCCGGGATTTATCCCGTGTGACTGCCCTAATATGAATATAAGAAACTTTTTTTCTTATATGCAATATTTGTCTATAAGAAAAAAAACGCATATAAGAAAACCAAATGCGAGATTTTCTGAGTTTCTAAGTTCGAGCTTAGCCGCTAAAATCAAAACTGAATATGTAAAAGCAGAATAAAATTATATAGTTTTGTTTATTTACTTCTTATTTCGGCTTAAGGTTCTTTAAAAAATAATTTGGTTTTGATTAATCATAAAATTTGTTTTTCCAATATTTCGACTAACATCGTCAGTTTTCGATTTAATTAAATCTCACAAAATAATAAAAAATCAATAAACATGTAAAAAATAATAAAAATTTCATCACCGCCGTTTAATTTTTTTACTTCAATCGATGTTATTTTTGGAAAGTTTTGAAAATTGTGTGCATTATCAATTTTTTGTAGACTTTAAATGGAAAAAACATAGTTATACCGAAAATAATAAAATAACAAGTGAGTAAAGTAGAAAGTCGAGCGGGGCCGACTATATCACACCCGAAACCACACCTACTGAATTAGTAAACATAAGCATTTGTGGGATAACATTATGAAAATTAAGGAGTACTTGTTTATTGTAATTTCATCACAATCTAAACCAAGTATAGTATTAGGAACTATACTTGGTTGTACACCTACAGAGTTAGGTTAGGTCGATACAGCTCGATATATCAGGCTCATTAGAACTTCCCTCTTATCACTGAGTGCTGCCAGATTCTATGGTAAGCTCAGTGACGAAAGCCGAGTCCGAATGACGTTCCACATTGCAATGAAACCACCTATACCCATAGAAAAAAATCATGGACGGCGTGGTCATTTCGAAACGACCCGTTCATGAAAGTGAATCACACACATGTGTTGTCAAACTGAGAACAGATGGGGTCAATCTGACAACGCAAAAATGATACCATACGTTGTCAAAACAACAACCAGCGTTCATGATCTGAAAACGTAATGGTTACGAATTTGTAAACAAAATTAAAAAAAGATCCCCGCTACCGTGACTCGAACCTGCGTTGCCTACACGATACACATTAACAGTCGCCTTAGCACATTGCACCAACGGCAGAGCTGCCATAACAATGTCTAAAGATTATTTTAAGACTTTACATGGCCAAAGAAAAACGATTGCTGTTCATGAAATCGTGAACGCCCGTGGACGAAATCGTTTTGATTTCTTGTGAACGCGATTTTTTTCTGTTAGTGTAGAGAAGCTTAGGTGAGGATATCCACAGCTGAAAAACGTTTTTGGTGTTTGGTAGAAATGGGTTTTAACCCACGACCCTTTGTATGCAATGTGGGTATACTAACCATTGCACTACAGAGTTAGTAGGTCACTAATATTGAGTTTATTATTAACAAAATAGGAAATCGGCACAATTAGTGTGGATAATGTAGCCAAATTTATGAAATCGGGCAATATATTTATGTAAGAGCTATGTGTAGGTCTAAGTTCGATCAGACAATACATCTAAATTTGAAATTGGAGTAACATTTAATATTATGCAGGTTTAGTTGATAGCACAGAAGGTTACCTTGTGCTAAATTTTAGTATGATCGGTTGATAAATAAGAGTTTTATGGTCAAATTTATGGAAATCGGGCGATACATATATATGGGAGCTAAAGCTAAATCTGAACCGATCTCGATGATTTTGTGCACATATTACTAGTGTTATAAAATATTATAGTATGCTGAGATTGAGTAAGATCGGTTTATAAATCAGGGTTTTATGGCCAAATTTGGGAAAATCGGGCGATACATATATATAAGAGCTATATCTAAATCTGAACCGATTTCGATGAAATTTTGCAGACTTGAAAAGTTATGGAAAATATTAATTTGTGCCAAATTTGACAACGATCGGTAAGTAATAAAGCGCAACGTGATCCCGTTTGTCGTAATTGAGCGATACATATACATATGATCCGATTTCTTCCAAATCATCATCAAAATCGGTTACTAATTGCGACCGGAATCCTGCGAAAAACAAATACATGGACAGACGGACGGATAGCAAGGGCTAGATCGACTCAGGAGGTGATTCCGAGTAGATCGGTATATATTTTATGGGGTCTAAAATCAATATTTCTGGTAGGTACAAATACAAAAACAATCTTTCGATAATCTATCTAACACAAATTTCGCCAAGAATTGAACCTGCGTTCTTTATTTTTATACCCTGAAGCTCATTGTGGTCAGGGCATAATAACTTTGATCTGTCCTACCAGAGATATTGAAAATATATACCGATCGACTCAGAATATCCTCCTGAGTCGATCTGACCTTTGAGTTCGTTCGTCCATGTATTTGTTGTTCGTAGAATTCCGTTTTCAATTTTTAACCGATTTTAATGAAATTCCGTACAGGGTGTTTTGTTGGTTCTGTTGTTTAATTCAATTTTAATTTTCAATTTCATTGTAATCTGTTCAGATTTACAAATAGTTCCCGCAATCTTTTGTGGTATCAACCAAACCTGCAAAATGTCATTGCAAGTAGTTTAGACTTAAATATAGCTCCCAAACAAAAATTATCGGCCAGTTTTGCAGAATTTGGCCCTAATAACCGTATATTTTTCCATAATATAATAATATATGTATATTAATAGATCTAACCTTCTGCAGTACCAACCAAACCTCTAAAATATCATCGAATGTTAAGTTTATATCCCAAATTTATTTTAATAATACTAATAATAAACTCGTAAATTTACTAATTAGGACGGGATGGTTTAGGGTATGATAATGCGAACCGACCCGCCAGACTTTCTACTTTACTCACTTATTTGTTCATAATAATTAAAAACTATTCAAGAAATAGTTAGAATATTATGCTTTGATGACGTAATGCGAACATATCACAACCGTCTCAATTGTATATGTGACGGCAGCCGCGTGGGTTTGTAGCTCGGTGGGATCGAAAAACTTTTTAAAATTTTAAAAATTAGACAATTTTTTTATTTCTTCATTCAAATCAACTACCAGAGTACAATTTCTACAGCAGCGCAGTAGAGTACTTCCGTCCTATGGCAAGCTCATGTAAAATTTTGGAAGCCCTGTTTGCTGGGTAGTTATGTTTACGTAAAAAATGTTAATGTTTTATTTTTAATAAATTATCTTCAATTTGACAAAATTGATTAACTAATTTGTACAATGTTGCAATTGCTGAAATATTCTAGTTAATTTTCTAATTTAAATTTTCTTTCATAGTGGCTTCACTTTTTTCTGGGTGTAGTTTTCAGCAACAATCATCGAGTAAAGATCGTGTAAGACAATAAGAAAGCCCTTTGCTCAAAATGGGAGAAAAGCATACAATACATACAATCATGTGTTCTATTTATAGAATAGTTTCAAAGGCAAAAACTAACACATATATTCAAGAAGTTTAAATTTACCAACTACAGGGTGATTCCTGCTTATTTAATTTATATTAAACGTGGGCTTCGAAAATATGCACATTAAAAGTGTGGTATGGATATACAGTGAACCCGCGGTAACGTGAACACGCACTGAAAAAAATGTTTACGCGATATTAAAGATTACGCAACCTCAATTTTGGGATGCGCTATTTCATTATATTAAAGGCATTTTTTTTTAAATAATGAAATTTTTATTAAAAGAAAGTTTATAATCTTTGCTTCAAAAATTTTTTTTCATTAAATTTAGGACACACACTTTGAAAATTTGCGTCCCTTCGTTAAAAATGCATGTCTTTAAACTAAGGAAAATGTTTCCTTAATGTAAAGAAACACATTTTTGATTGAAAGAAATCGTCCTTAAATTAACTGAAATGTTGAATCTTTAGATTTAAGAGATTTAAGCTTCAAATATAGGCTAAGACTTGTTTTGAGGATTTAGGATTTTTGGAATTAAGAAAATATTTATACCCTGTGCCACACTGTGGAACAGGGTATTATAAGTTGCATATGTTTGCAACACCCAGAAGGAGACGAGATAGACACATGGTGTCTTTGGCAAAAATGCTCAGGGTGGGCTCCTGAGAGACTTTGTAATCAAAGTCTAGGTCGAAGTTTTAGTCCAATCGACTTCAAATTTGGCACAAGTATGTGTTTTGGCTCAGAATAGATCCCTATTTATTGTGGAATAAATCGGTTCAGATTTAGATATAGCTCCCATATATATATTTCGCCCGATATGAATTTATATGGCCCCAGAAGCCAGAGTTTTACCCTAATTTGCTTAAAATTTTGCACAAGAAGAACAATTAGTACTTTAGTCAAGTGTAAAAATTTTATTGAAATCGGTTCAGATTTAGATATAGCTCCCATATATATGTTTCGCCCGTTATGGACTAATACGGTCCCAGAAGCCAGAGTTTTACCCCAATTTGGTTGAAATTTTGCACTAGGAGTACAATTAGTAGTGTAGTCAAGTGTGCCAAATTTTATTGAAATCGGTTCAGATTTAGATATAGCTGCCATATATATCGTTCGCCCGATTTACACTCATATGACCACAGAGGCCAATTCTTTGCTCCGATTTAGTTGAAATTTTGCACAGGGAGTAGAATTAGCATTATAGCTATGCGTGCCAAATTTGGTTGAAATCGGTTCAAATTTAGATATAGCTCCCATATATAGCTTTCGCCCGATTTACACTCATATGACCACAGAGGCCAATTTTTTGCTCCAGTTTGGTTGAAATTTTGTACAGGGAGTAGAATTAGCATTAAAGCTATGTGTGCCAAATTTGATTGAAATCGGTTCAGATTTAGATATAGCTTCCATATATCTTTTTCGTCCGATATGGACTTATATGGCCCCAGAAGCCAGATTTTTTTCCCAATTTGGTTGAAATTTTCCACTAGGAGTACAATTAGTAATATAGTCATGTGTGCCAAATTTGTTTGAAATCGGTTCAGATTTAGATATAGCTCCCATATATATGTTTTTCCGATTTCGACAAAAAGGGTCAAAATACAAACATTTTCCTTGTAAAATCGCCACTGCTTAGTCGAAAAGTTGTAAAAATGACTCTAATTTTCCTAAACTTCTAATACATATATATCGAGCGATAAATCATAAATAAACTTTTGCGAAGTTTCCTTAAAATTGCTTCCGATTTAAATGTTTCCCATATTTATACCCTGCGCCACACTGTGGAACAGGGTATTATAAGTTATTTTTTACTAACATTGTGTCCCACCCTAATGCATTAGCCGACTTAAAATTTGAGTCTATAGATTTTGTAGAAGTCTATCAAATTCTGCCCAGATCGAGTGATATTTAAATGTATGTATTTGGGACAAACCTTTATATATAGCACCCAACACATTTGACGGATAGACATA
>NW_027445696.1:0-19428 GCF_050003625.1 Haematobia irritans
ACTAAATCCACTTAGTTAAATTGATCGTAAAATAAACATCCCGAAATGTTTAAATGACTTGGTTCAGCTCTCTTCTCCAGATAGCAATATATGAGGTACCTTAATTTGTTATCAGGAAAGTTATCATACAAGTCAGTTCAGTACCCCACACACTCGCGCTACTTTTCCTGCCGTTATTATAAATTACTAAATTGAGGTTTAGGCAGTAGGACAATTCCTTGTATGCGATACTGATTATATAACAAGCTGCAGAGTATTTAACATTCGACTTCGCCGAACCTTCAGATAAACTTACCTGTTTGTTTTTTACTTCATAGTATTTCTTCGAAAATTCTATGGTGAACTGGATTTTTGTTTGCCATGGAATTTTATTAATTTATTGACTTGGACGGCACGGCATTTTGTGATTTGTCATCATAGCCTTTTGTAGTTGTTGTTTTTATTCTTAAGAGGCGTTTTTGTTGATTACTTGTCTAGTGTGATGGTGTCCTCTCGTGGCATCAGCAGCCGTCATCGTTCGCATCGATATCTAAGAAAATGACATATAATCAATTTATAATTGAAATGCAATTTATTTCAAGTTCTTGTTGTTTTTCATATACTAGATCTAAAGGATAATAAAATCGAATTATAACTTTTGTAAGAAATTGCAAGAGAACCATATAATTTTTTAGTATATTCTTTGATCAAAACAAAAGACTTAAGACACAAACGATAAGTATTGGAATAGGCGAGTGTATCAAAGATTAAAATGAAAATTTTTGAAAAAGGTAAAACATCGACTAGGGTGCGTGAGACGTAGTGGTTACGGTTAAACTACACTGAAAGAAGAGTTTTTTTTTTTTGAGGAACGAAATTTTACAAAAAAAAAGTTTTATTTTAACGCTAAAAACTTTTCTTTAAAACCAAATATTAACGATTAGAAATCGTTGAATTATTTCTCTTTAATTTGAGTTTATTTGCAATAATAATTTACGGGGTATGTTTCGCTATTCGTAAATCGCACGAATTTAGTTTTCTTATAAAAAATTAAACTACTATCGGACTTAAATTCAATTTGTTTTTGAACTTCTTATTAAAGAAAATGCTTCATGAAATGCTTCATAAATTTTATATAGAAATAATATTTTGACAAAATTTTCTACAGAAATAAAATTCTGATAAAATTTTCTATACACAGAAAAAAAAGTGTCTCGTAAATTTAAGAAGATTTTTACAAGAATTTTCCAGAATTTTAGTTCATTTTTCGTATCTTCAACGAAAATTAACTACTCGAAAGGAAATTTTACAAATTCTAAGTAGCAATCGTTTAGTTCATGGCCTACAAAATACGATGGAAATTTCCTTAAAAAATTTCTTAACTGGTAGTTAAAAATTCGTTTGTCATGCTATAAAACTACTTGTGAAATGTAAAGTATTTTCTAAATAATAAGTGCAATTTACCATAAGATTTTTTTGTATGAGAAAATATTTTTTTACGAAAAATGAACTTGAAAGTGGATAGCAATTTCTTACTGACAATTCCTATGGTTAATAATTGTTGGTAAAAAATTTCCCAATGAAATATTTTTAGTTCACATGTAATTAAATTTATAGACATTTTCGTCAAAAATGGGTAAATAAATTTATAATTTCATGAAGTTTTTGCTAATTTTAAGTTAAACGTTTCATCGTTCTTATACTGATATGCATTTAAGAGTATTGTTTTTTGAGTAAATTGTGGACAGATGCGATGAACTAATGCATAGTACAGAGATCTTTATCGGAATAGTGGAATGTGATTAATGTAAAGATGATGTTACTTGAGTTTTGTTTTGTATACATGAGCGTGGGGTTGTTTTTATTTTTGTTCATTTAGTGGTTTGTGTGTGCGTGTTTGTTATTCGCGGATGGTTTATTTGGCTGGATGAGGTGTTGTTTTCAATAAAGGCACATGTGTTTTTGTTGTTGTAGGAATGTTTTGGTTTTGCTTGGTTTTGTTTGGCATGCTTCAGTTATATAGTTGGCGTTGGCGTGGGCTGTTGCATCTTTTTAGCAAGTATGTAACAAGGGAATATAAAGGTATGGAATATTTTGGGTTTTTTAGACATATATTGGTGGTTGTTTATTAAAACTTTGAAATGAAAGTTATTAATATTTTAGCGATGAGATGTACGATGGCGAAGTGATGATCGGTAGCTTAGAAAAAAAGTTATTAAGAATGTTCAATATTTAGGAAAAAATGCTGAAATGGAAAGTATATTGAAATTGTTTTATCTAATTTAATTTTTATTATTCAATGTAAAAAATAAATATTCAATTTCAGAGTAACTCTAGATGAATTTGGAAAATTGTTTGTTACACCTCAGCGTATAGTTTAATGATAAATAGGTAAGAGTTCTTTTTCAATGTGGTTTTCTTTTAAAAAATAATATTCTTTATGTATATTATTACTTGCTAATTATTATTATTAATTTTTTTTAACAAGTTTCATGTTTTTCTTTGTTGTAAAAAAAATATCTAAGTTAAGAGCAACCCCAGATGGATTCGGGCAAATTTTTATATTTCTCCTCAGCGTATAATTTAATAGAGAAGTGGTAAGTTTTCTTTTAAAAATTGGCTTTCTTCTCACTAGAATATTTACGTTTTAATGACATTTTTATTGTCAAAAATTACTGGTTTTTAATACCTTATTTTAGTATTACTTTAATCAAATATTTTTGGAAAATTTTTGTTACACCTCAGCATATAGTTTAATCATAAATTGGTAAGTATTCTTTTTAAAGTGTGGTTTTCTTTTAAAAAGGATATTTTTTATTTATATCATTATTTGCTAATTATTATTATTTTTTTCTTTGTTGTAAAAAAAACTATTTAATTTCAGAGCAACGCCAAGATGGATTCGGGCATATTTTTATATTCCTCCTCAGCGTATAATTTAATAGAGAAGTGGTAAGTTTTCTTTTAAAATTTGGCTTTCTTTTCACTAGAATATTTACATTTTTATGACCTTTTTATTATCAAAATTACCTGTTTTTAGTACCTTATTTTAGTATTACTTTAATTAAATATTATTGGAAACCAATTTAATATTTTTAATGTAAAAAACAAATATTTAATTTCAGAATAACAACATTTTTATGAATTGGTAAGCTTTCTTTAACATTCTTTTAACCAGATTATTTACTTTTTTATGCATATTATTTCTTTAATTAGATTTTTGGAAACCAATTTAATGTTTTTTATTTAATGTAAAAAATAAATATTTAATTTCAGAGTAACCCCAAATGAATTTCGATAACTTTTTAACCTCAGCGTACAATGTAATAGAGAATTGGTAAGTTTTATATTAAAACTTTGGCTTTCTTTTAACAAGAATATTTATTGTATTATGTCCTTCACAGCGATAACAACACAATTTTATGAGTTAATATATTACTTAATTCATTATTTCTCTAATTGTTTCAGGTACAAACTTTATGAGGTACGTTTATCTAAGAAAAGTTGAATTCCTTACACCATTTAATAAAATGCCCCCAAATATGGTATGTTACAAGCTAATTGAAAGAGCTAAAAAATTATATTTTATTACATGTTAATTTTTAAAAATTTTCATTATTCCTTCCATTTTTTTCAGCAAGATATGTGAATATACTAACGATGAATAAAAAACTAAGGAAAAGTCAAAATGTCCAAATAGCGAGTTAAAATAAACTACTTTCTTGTTGCACGTGGTCATAATTTTTATTCACAAAAACATTGTATTAAGAACTCTCATCATAAGTTTTTATAATAAAGTACTTTTGCTTAAAGAAAGTTGAATTTTAATGTATGAAAATTGTCATAATAGTAAAACGGGTTGTTGTTCCTTTAATTATTTAATTTCTCTGTACTGTGGAATGATTGATTTTAAAATAGTTTAGTCGTCGACATTTTAAGGAGACTGTTAACCACTTTTTATTATCGGGTTTCCCAAAAAATAAGCAGGTAAACCAAAATAATACTGACTTTTTAACTTGGTAGGGGTATATAAATCTTATGGTGTTGTAAAAATGAACTAAAATACAATGTTATAGATTAACTAAAATTTAAGAGAATTATAAACTAGACAAGTTGAAAAAAATCTTAAGGGCAAAATCATGGTCAATATTACTACAGTTTAGTTCATTTTGCAATGGAAAAGGGTTCACTGTTTTTTCAGTGTAGAAATAAAATTTTTTCAAAATTGTCTACAGAAATAACTTTTTGACAAAATTTTGTATAGAAATTATATTTTGACAAAATTTCCTAACGAAATAAAATGTTGACAACATTTTCTACAGAAATAAAATGTTGACAAAATTTTCTATAGAAATAAAATTTTGACAACATTTTCTATAGAAATATAAAATTTTGAGAAAATTTTCTACGGCAATAAAATTTGGTTCGAGTGGCAATCGTGATTTTTCTGTGCTTATTATCGGTTTATTTGGGGGCTATATATAATATAGATTGATACGGGCCAATTTTGGCATGGTTGTTATCGGCCATATACTAGCGAAATGTACCAAATTTCAACCGGATCGGATGAATGTTGCTCCTTTAAGAGGCTCCGGAGTTCAAGTATGAGCATCGGTTTTTATGGGGGCTATATACAATTATGAACCGATATGGAACAATTTTTGCACGGGTGTTGGAGACCATATACTAACACCACGTACTAAGTTTCAACCCGATCGGATGAATTTTGCTTCTCCAAGAGGCTCCGGAGATCAAATCTGGGGATCGGTTTATATAAGGGCTATATATATTTATGGGCCGGTTTATATGGGGGCTATATATAATTATGAATGGGGGCTATATATAATTATGAAATATGCTAGAATATGGGCTGAATTGATCAATTGTATAGTCTATTTTTAACATATGAAATTATCAATTTTTAAGCCTATATATACTCTTGATAAAGGTACAATTTTAAGAAAATATAGCAGTAGAGCCTAACGTTCTGAATTTTTGGCAAGCATGTTCATAAGATTTGTCAGAAATTTTGAGTTTTTTGAGATCCATTAATAAATGCGGAAATTTTCCGTCGGCCTAGATTTTATATATGGAGATAATTATTTGAGAAATCTCTATGTATACCCGATGTCGTGGGAATCTGTAATTTTAAATTAAACCTCTGCCAACGTGCCATCTGAGGCGGACTTTTGGGAGAAAGTTTGTTTCATCAATGTCATTCGAAATTCTTTACATTAAATTAATGGCCTCTAAAGTCCATAACTGATAGACCATTTATAAATCGATGTTTCACCATTTTACTTCTATAGAAACAATATACGTAACTGTCCACCTATTCCTGTCATCTATTGTATGGTAGTGGTTATTTAAAATTCCGCCCGTCCTAATTTATAACAGTTTATGTTTGTTTTATATATCCGACACATTACATTTTTAAACATCTAAACTTTCTATCTGATTAGCCCGATATTTCGATTTTTGTGTATTTTTCCTTTTTATATAGATTTATTTTTATAAAGTGCCTATATAGACCAACACCAGGATTTTACTTCTTAAACTTCTGGAAGCCTAATTATTTTTTGAAGTTTTGTGTTTTTATAAATTCATATTCTGGAGATTGTTGTTACCTACCCATATTTTGGTGTGGTCTCTGTATAGTCTTGTGTCGTATTCTAATTTATTGGCCTGAAATTAAAATGTAGAGTTACATCCCTAAAATGCTTAGGTTTGTCGTCGAGTCGTATCAAAATTTAAAATTAGAGTTCTTTTGGACATATAAACACATATGGCAAAATAGAGTACTTATATCAGTCTATTTTTGGGACACTACACCTTAAAATTACAATTGGAATACTGTTAAAATGAGATTTAGGTACACCACCTGGAGTCGAGGCTAATAAGAAATGCTGGAGTCGAGCAAAATTGACTCGACTGGTTGTCAGAGACCATGTACTAACACCATGTACCAAATTTCAGCCGGATGAACCAATTTTTGCATGGTTGTTCGAGACCCTATACCAACACCATGTACCAAATTTCAGCCGGATCGGATGAAATTTGCTTCTCTTACAGGCTCCGCAAGCCAAATCTGGGGGGCGGGCGGTCGGTTTCAGTTTCAAGTCGATAACTTGTTTCGTTCGGAAGTTACGTGATTTCAACAGACGGATCGACTCAGAATTTCACCACGACCCAGAATATATATACTTTATGGAGTCTTAGAGCAATATATTGATGTGTTACAAACGGAAAGACAAACTTAACATACCCCCCATTCTATGGTGAAGGGTATAAAAATGTTTTCTTAATGCCAAAAATACTTTAAACCAAAGATGATAAATCCTCAAAATAAGGCTTAGCTTATATTTAAAGAGTTTTTATATTAAATCTAGAGATTCAATATTTCAGTTAATTCATTAAATAAAAACTATGTTTCTTTACTATAAGACAAATTTGTCTTTGTACAAAGCCATGCGACTTCAATGGAGGGAGTCAAAAATTTTAAGTTTGTGTCCTAAATTTAACCAAAACAATTTTGATTAAACACTTTATTTTAATTAAAATATCATTATATTAATGAAATTTGTCCGTAATGTTTTGTAAATTGCGAATCCTAAATTTTAGGATGTGTTATCTTTAGGTTAGGTTATGTTATGGAGGATGACACGAATCCGAACTAGCGGATTTGTGTCCACTTAGACCATAGTTGGTCCGATTCCTCAACCATCTTTTCATCTTCCTCCTCGTGTCCGTCTACTTCCGGCCGGAATGAGTCCATTGTTTGATAATGTATCCTTCGGATGCTCCTAGTTCCTTCACTCTGGAGCCTTGATGAAGACGAGAATATTCCCAAGGCTGCATTCTCGCAAGTCGGTCATAGTTGAAAGAAATAAGAGCCCAGTATATTGTTTCTTCTGAAATATAGTGCTGGACACTGGCACAGGAAGTGAAAAGAATCTTCCACAGACTCGGGGTCCAAACACCACGTACAAATATCATCATTCGCTAGGCCTATCCTTACCGTGTGTTTTCCCAAGGTGTTGTGTCCCATTATGACGCCTATCATAGACCTCACATCCTCTCTCTGCAATGACATTAAGACTTCAGAGTTCCTAATATTATTGTCGTCCCATATCAGTTTGGTTTGTTCACAGCCAATAGAAGAAGCCCATCGTCTCTTCCTTAAGTCTTCATATTTGCTATTGATCCTGTAAATAAACAAGGAGAGCGGAGGAAAAACGTCCGAAATGACGTTTTCCGTACCACATGCGCCTTCTTTAGCCAGTATATCTGCCTCTTCATTCCCAGATATGCCATAATGTCCAGGTACCCAGCACAGAGTTACATTATGCTTTTCAGTGAGAACCGTAAGCTCTCTACGACAGCGGCTAACCACCTTCGACCTTATGTTCGTATTGCTCAGGGCCTTTATAGCTGCCTGACTATCGATGAAAATGCTGATATCGCATCTAAATAACGACCTCATCGATAGAAGTTCTGCAGCTTTTGCAATAGCAAATATCTCGGCCTGAACAATGCTGCATTGCTCGTCCAACTTAAAGGACTCCTTAAGTTCCAACTCCTTGCTGTATATTCCGCCGCCTTCCCCCTCGGCCATTTTGAGACGCCAGTGTAGATGTTGAGATTCCCAAAGTGTATCCTATTTTCATCCCAGTCCTCGACGCTCGGGATAATTGATTTCAGGTCGCTCTCAAACATATGCCGTGGCGCCATATAGGCCGTTCTCATACGTCGTCCGGCATGCACTATCAGTTCAGTGTGTCAGCAGCCCGTGCTCTCCAAAGAGTCCAGGCTCTTCAGTCTGATCAGTATGACCTCCGCGGTCCTCCTAATATGCAGGTCCAGTGGACATATCCCCATCAATACCTCCAGTGCGGCGGTGGCCGTTGTCCTCATCGCCCCGGTCATGTAGATAAGGGCAGTTCTATTTATCCTGCCCAATCTCAGTATATGATTGTGGTGGTTAGTGATGGACCACCAGACATGACATCCATATACAGCTACTGACCTTATTACAGCTGTGTACAGCCAGTTGAAAAGGGACGGTTTCATTCCCCACCGCTCCCCAACAAGTTTCTGAAACCCGTATAATGCCGCATAGGTCTTCTTCATACGATCCGCTACATTCTCGAGCCAATTTAGCTTCGAGTCCAGGACAGGTAACGTGCCGAGTCCCAGGTAACGTGCCGACTTCGAGAGTGTCAACCTCGTACCCTGAAATTCTGGATCTTTGTATCCAGCCAGTCTCCTTTTCCTTGTAAAGAGCACCAAATCCGTTTTCCTTGGATTTACTCCTAATCCACCACCACTAGCCCATTCCGATAGAGATTTCAGTGACTCGCTCATCACGTCCGCGATCGTGTCCAAGAATTTGCCTGAAACCATTATGACAATGTCATCCGCGTACGCCACCACTTTTATGCCCCTATTACTCAGGGCGCTAAGAATCTCATCCACTATAATTAGCCAGAGCACAGGTGATATCACTCCTCCCTGAGGGATTCCTCTCGTCGTAGTCGCTTCCGCTTCGATGTTCCTATGGCGTAGCATTGCCTCAATCCAGTTAGTTACGATCTCGCTCACATCATTCCTCTCCAGAGCAAGTACTACATTCTCGATCTTTGTGTTATTGAAGACAACTTCAATATCCAGAAAAGCCGCCAATGTGTATTCTCCGCACGCTATGGATTATCTTTAATATCACGTAATTTTTTTTTTTTTTAGTGCAGCGACTAATTTATCAACAACCTTCTGCAAGAAATTGCAATAAAATATTAAATTAAAGTAATTAAAACAATAAAGTTTATTAACATCCAACTCTGTCATTCATTGCAATAAATACTTACAATTTTGGTGGCATTTTGTTGGATAAAAACTAAAGACTCAAGACACAAACACAATAAACATGTCAACCCACACGAAAAATATCTCCAAAATATTTCCAATTATAAAGTTGATTGATGCAATACTTAGCGACCCACCTTACATACACAGCGCCGTTGGTTCAATCCCAGTTTCGACCAAACACCAAAAAGATTTTCAGAGGTGCTGGCAAGAGACCTCCAAACGGCGTTCCAAGTTGCAGTGAAACCATTTCGAGAAGCTTTGAAACACTGAGAAATGTCACCAGTATTAGTGAGAAGGTTCGGTTGGTCGGAGCTGGAGCCGTGACCCTTTGTAAGCAAGGCGGGCTAAATATGTGGTTATTTTCCACATTTTTTGCTTATGAACAATAAAGCTAAATAAATGAAAAAATATAGATCTTTACCTGTTGGCATTACCTATTAGGCACCTTAATTAGAACCTAGATGTAAAGCCTGATAACTTCCTAAAAACCTATTTATTTTAAATAATCCGCACCTCTTACTCGTAAGCAATACCAAAATCCTTAAAAGAGGTAAAAATCTTCGATCCAAGCAAATACTTTTTTTGAGTGTTGTCCAATTTCTGAAAGCCACTTTCCAATCTAACATTTCTTAACAAGGTTATTCATTACAATTAGCAAAATGTAGGCCTCTATTACATTAAAGTATTAAAAAAATTATATATGCGCTAGCTTGTTAATATCTTTGAGATGAACTAAAAAAACCACAATTAAGCGCCATTAATAAATTCGTTAGTAGTTTGTATTGATTTGCATGATCATGTTACGTTTAAAGATACGAACACATAACTTTGATAAGATGCTAGTTTCAATATTCTGAAGGCAATACAAACAAGTATGTACAGAACTAAGTTCGGCCGGGCCGAATCTTAAATACCCACCACCATGAACCAAATAGTAGGGTTTCCTTTGAAATTTCAGTAGGGCTTGAGGACACTTCCCGTAGATAAATTTAAAGATTTCACCTATGACGACTATATCAAATTCTGGATTTATAAGAACCATTTTTGTTTGAGTTTTAGAGGAATCATTAACATCTCTTGTAAGTGTACAAAAAAATTATAAAATAACGTCTTGATTTGAAGTCTTAAATCTGTAGAAGTAAAATCTGGAAATTTTACATTGAGTTTCAAGCAATTTTCATGATCAGTGCGCCTTCTACACCCTCAAGAAGTGAAGTGGGTCTATATGGAGGCATTACCAAAAGGACCGATAAAAACTTAATCCGATACACGTTTTTGTGAGCCTAAAATACCAGAATATTTACAATTTCAGGCAAATCAGATAAAAACTACGGTTTCTAGAAACCCAAGGAGTTAAATCGGGAGATCGTTCTTATGGGGGCTATACTAAAATATGGACCGATACCCACCGTTTTCGGCACATCTCTTTATGACCCGAAAATACCTATAGATTTCCAATTTCAGGCAAATAGGATAAAAACTTCGGATTCTAGAAGCCCAAGAAGTAAAATCGGGAAATCGGTCTATATGGGGGCTTTACCAAAATATGGACCGATACTCACCATTTTCGGCACACCTCTTTATGGTCCTAAAATACCTCTAGATTTCCAATTTCAGACAAATTGGATACAAACTACGGTTTCTATAAGCCCAAGACCCCAAATCGGGAGGTCGTTTTATATGGGGACCATACCAAAACATGGACCGATACTCACAATTTTTGGCACACGTATTTGTGGTCCTACAATACCTCTAGATTTCCAATTTCAGGTAAATTGAATAAAAACTGCGGTTTCTATAAGCCCAAGAAGTAAAATCGGGAGTTGGTCTATATGGGGGCTATACCAAAACATGGACCGATACTCACCTTTTTTGGCACACCTCTTTATGGTCAAAAAATACCTCTAGATTTCAAATTTCAGGCAAATTGGATAAAAACTACGATTTCTATAAGCCCAAGACCCCAAATCGGGAGGTCGGTTTATATGGGGACCATACCAAAACATGGGCCGATACTCACAATTTTTGGCACACGTATTTGTGGTCCTACAATACTTCTAGATTTCCAATTTCAGGTAAATTGAATAAAAACTGCGGTTTCTATAAGACCAAGAAGTAAAATCGGGAGGTCGTTTTATATGGGGACCATACCAAAACATGGACCGATACTCACAATTTTTGGCACACGTATTTGTGGTCCTACAATACCTCTAGATTTCCAATTTCAGGTAAATGGAATAAAAACTGCGGTTTCTATAAGCCCATGAAGTAAAATCGGGAGATCGGTCTATATGGGGACCATACCAAAACATGGACCGATACTCACAATTTTTGGCATACGTATTTGTGGTCCTACAATACCTCTAGATTTCCAATTTCAGGTAAATTGAATAAAAACTGCGGTTTCTATAAGCCTAAGGTGTAAAATCGGGAGATCGGTCTATATGGGGGCTATACCAAAATATTGACCGATACTCACCATTTTCGGCACACCTCTTTATGGTCCTAAAATACCTCTAGATTTCCAATTTCAGAAAAATTGGATTAAAAATTACGGTTTCTATAAGCCCAAGACCCCAAATCGGGAGGTCGTTTTATATGGGGACCATACCAAAACATGGTCCGATACTCACAATTTTTGGCACACGTATTTATGGTCCTACAATACCTCTAGATTTCCAATTTCTGGTAAATTGAATAAAAACTGCGGTTTCTATAAGCCCAAGACCCCAAATCGGGAGGTCGTTTTATATGGGGACCATACCAAAACATGGTCCGATACTCACAATTTTTGGCACACGTATTTATTTGTGGTCCTACAGTACCTCTAGATTTCCAATTTCAGGTAAATTGAATAAAAACTGCGGTTTCTATAAGCCGAAGAAGTAAAATCGGGAGATCGGTCTATATGGGGGCTATACCAAAACATGGACCGATACTCACCATTTTTGGCACACCTCTTTATAGTCATCAAATACCTCTAGATTTCAAATTTCAGGCAAATTGGATAAAAACTTCGATTTCTATAAGCCCAAAACCCCAAATCGGGAGGTCGGTTTATATGGAGACTATATCAAAACCTTGACCGATATAGCCCATCTTCGAACTTGACCTGCCTGCAGACAAAAGACGAGTTTGTGCAAAATTTCAGCACGATTGCTTCATTATTGAAGACTGTAGCGTGATTACAACAGACAGACAGACAGACAGACGGACATCTTCATATCGTCTTAGAATTTCTCCCTGATCAAAAATATATATACTTTATATAGTCGGAAATCGATATTTCGATGTGTTACAAACGGAATGACAAACTTATTATACCCCCGTCACCATTCTATGGTGGTGGGTATAAAAATATTGAAAAAACTTGGACTATCATATCCTTTGAAGTCCGGTTTAAAAGCTTACACTTTAATTTAAGAGTACAAATAAATTTCATATTTTATATCGCTGCGTATTGATTAAACATTCACCGCCTAACAAGAGCAATAAAAATAATTGACAAAGACTAATGAAAACGGAAGCTGTAGCCATTTGTATACTTCCATCAATGAACTATCTGTTCAGAGGAAACTTCATAACAACAAAAGAATAGGTGTGGATTTTAGCAGTTCATTTGTTCAGGCCTTACTAATGAGAATATATTGAATGTTAAAATACATGAATAGGAGAAGTAGAAAAAAAAACACCAAAGGGTTAATAAACCTCTTGGGTTTGGACGAAATAGACCCTATTGAAGTAGCACTTCGACTGTTCATTTTCCTAACGATTTCATTATTTCCTCTACACAATAAGAACAAGCATCTACAAAACTACGATAAAAACTGAGATTTACTTCGATTCACATGTCTATCAAGCAACTGACAGACAGGTTGCCCGATAAGGGTGTATAATCGAGGATTGTGGATAGGTTGTAGCACAGGAAACAGGAATTTTATATGCCCAGATAAGAGAGAATGAGAAAACATTGAACTATGGGAAGTTGTGAAGTGTTTGCATAGCAGGTAAAATGTGAAAAGATTTTTCACTCATGGGTGTCTTTTTGTGTCTTTTGGAAAAGGTGTGTCCATGCTATTCATCTTTGTATAAAGAGCAGATGTCTGTCTTTTGTAACCTTCAAAATTCAATGGGATGATACAGTTTTAAACACAAGGACCTATTTATTTCGCGTTTATCTTTGGATCCAAACAAAAGGTGCATGCTAAATTCAATGAAAATTTTCTAATATTTTTAGTTTTGTTTTTGTTACATCCTTAATGCTATTTTATATGTGATATTTGATATTTTTCTGCAATACAAATTTTCCAACTTTTGAGGGAAATCGCTTAATTTTTATCAACGAAAAATATTAAATAAAATTCCCACACATATTTTTATGCATTTAAGTGGGTTTCCTGTTCCACTTGTGTTCCGTTCTTAATAAATTACTTGTTGTATATATTGTTAAATCTGGAATCAGATGCCGATTTGCGGGTCTTTTTATACCCTCCACCATAGGATGGGGGTATATTAACTTTGTCATTCCGTTTGTAACACATCGAAATATTGCTCTAAAGTATATATATTCTGGGTCGTGGTGAAATTCTAAGTCGATCTGAGCATGTCCGTCCGTCTGTTGAAATCACGCTAACTTCCGAACGAAACTAGCTATTGACTTGAAACTTGGCACAGATAGTTGTTATTGATGTAGGTCGGATGGTATTGTAAATGGGCCTTATTGGTCCACTTTTACGTATAGCCCCCATATAAACGGACCCCCAAATTTGGCTTGCGGGGACTCTAAGAGAAGCAAATTTCATCCGATCCGGCTGAAATTTGGCACATGGTGTAAGTATATGGTCTCTAACAACCATGCAAAAATTGGTCCTCATCGGTCCATAATTATAAATAGCCCCCATATAAACCGATCCCCCGATTTGGCTTGCGGAGCCTCTAAAGGGTGATACGTAAGGTAGCAGATATTTTCAAGCACATAAAACTGTCAAAGTTCGCAAAGAAATATCTGGTTTGGCAAGCCATCTGTACCTGTGGCTTGAAAAGCAGCATTTTCATAGCTTCCGGGACTGTCAACCAAGAAATTTACGTGAAAGAGTGTTTGAATAAACGTCTGCTGCCTTTCCTGAAGAAACGCGGTTGTTCCGTATTGTTTTGGCCGGATTTGGCATCTTGCCATTACGGTAAAAAGGCCATGGAGTGGTACGCCGCCAACAACGTGCAGGTGGTTCCCAAGGACAAGAACCCTCCCAACACGCCAGAGCTCCGCCCAATTGAGAAATACTGGGCTATTGTCAAGCGGAACCTAAAGAAGACCAAAAAACTGCTAAGGACGAGCAGCAGTTCAAGGCAAACTGGCTTTCTGCGGCGACGAAGGTGGACAAGGTGGCTGTACAAAATCTGATGACAGGTGTCAAGCGTTGGAAAAGCGAAAGCCTAACTGAATATTTTTCCTGAATTTTATAATAATTGAACTTGAAAAAGAAATTTAATTTGATTTTTTAAATAAACGATTTCACCGATTTACACGCGTTTTCCCTTGACCAAATTTTGACCGTATCACCCTTTAAGAGAAGCAAATTTCATCCCATCCGGCTGAAATTTAGTACATGGTGTTAGTATATGGTCTCTAACAACTATGGTCCACATCGGTCCATAATTATATATAGCCTCCATATAAACCGATCCCCCGATTTGGCTTGCGGAGCCTCTAAGAGAAGCAAATTTCATCCGATCCGGCTCAAATTTGGTACGTGGTGTTAGTATGTGGTCTCTAATGACCATGCAAAAAATGGTTCATATCGGTCGATAATTATATATAGCCCCCATATAAACCGATCACCAGATTTAACCTCCGGAGCCTCGTGGAAGAGCAAAATTCAACTGATTCAGTTGAAATTTGGTACGTGGTGTTAATATATGGCCTCAAACACCCATGCAAAAATTGGTCGAAATCGGTCCATAATTATATATAGTCCCCATATAAACCGATCCCCTGATTTGACCTCCAGTGCCTTTTGGAGAAGCAAAATTCATCCGATTGAGTTGAAATTTGGTACGTGGTGTTAATATATGGCCTCAGACAGCCATGCAAAAATTGGTCGAAATCGGTTCATAATTATATATAGCCCCCATATAAACCGATCCCCAGATTTGACCTCCGGTGCCTTTTGGAGAAGCAAAATCATCCGATTGAGTTGAAATTTGGCACATGTCGTTAGTATATGATCTCCATCAACCATGCGGGTATTGGTCCATATCAGTCCATAATTATATATATCCCCCATATAAACCGATACCGAGATTTGGTTTTGGAGCCTCTTGGAGGAGCAAATTTCATCCGAGTCAGTTGAAATTTGGTACATTGTGCTAGTATTTGGCCGTTAACAACCTTGTCTAACTAGGTCCATATCGGTCTATAGTTATATACAGCCCACAGATAAATCGATCCTCAATCACACAAAAATTGGTCCATATCAAGTTAATAATTGGATATAGCCCCCGTATAAGCGAACCCCATATTTTAATTCTGGCTCTCTAAGTACCATGCAAAAGTCCATATCGATTCGAAATTATTTGTAGACTTACTTATACATACCCTTTTTGTCTAATATATACCATGTATGTTCTAATATATACCATGTATGGTATCACAATGGACTGAATAGTCTAAGTGAGCCTGATACATCGGGCTGCCACCTCACCTAACCTAACATGTATCGACTTACTTACAATTAAGAAGACGATGTTAAGAATTTTTAAGTATTACCACAACCCAAGTAATTCGATTGTGGATGACAGTCTTTCGTAGATGGTACATGGTGGAGGGTACATAAGATTCGGCCTGTCCGAACTTACTGCCGTATATACTTGTTTCTGCCTACATTTGGAGACCTGAATATATATACAGATGACTCGAAAATGGATGAGGGCACTGACAGTGATATCTACTGCGAAGAGTTGGGTATCAGGGATGGGAGCCACCGTGGTGCAATGGTTAGCATGCCCGCCTTGCATACACAAGGTCGTGGGTTCGATTCCTGCCTCGACCGAACACCAAAAAGTTTTTCAGTTTCGGTGGATTCTCCCACCTCAGTAATGCTGGTGACATTTCTGAGGGTTTCAAAGCTTCTCTAAGTGGTTGCACTGCAATGTGGAACGCCGTTCGGACTCGGCTATAAAAAGGAGGTCCCTTATCATTGAGCTTAACATGGAATCGGGCAGCACTCAGTGATAAGAGAGAAGTTCACCAAAGTGGTACCACAATGGACTGAATAGTCTAAGTGAGCCTGATACATCGGGCTGCCACATAACCTAACCTTGGGTATCAGGGATTCATACGAGGAGGTATTTGTCATTGCGAAGGCTGCGTAACTCCTGTCGATGAGACCGATATTCAGAAGCGATATCAGCTTCTTCATTGAGAGTCAGGCAGCAATAAAAGCCTTAGGAAATCCGAACATAACATCGAAGGTAGTCAGCCGCTGTCGCAGAGAGCTTAGAGTTCTCACTGAACAGCATAACATCACTCTGTGCTGGGTACCTGAACATTATGGAATAATGGGAAATGAGGAGGCAGATGTGTTGGATGAAGAAGAAGCACGCGGGACGAACGATATCGTTACAGATGTCTTACCCCCGCTATCTTTATATACTTACAGGATCAATGTAAGATACGATGATTTATGGAAGGGACGTTGGGCTTCCTCTGCGACCTGCGAGCAAACCAAACAGCTATGGGACGACAAGAGCCGCAACAGCTCTGTTTTTCTGATGGCGACTCACAGAGATGATCTGAGAGTATTGGTAGGCATCATAACAGGACACAACACCCTTGGAAACCACATGGTAAGGATTGGCTTAATGACCGACGATATTTGTAGATGGTGTCAGGACCCAGAGGCAACAGAAGACTCCTACCATTTTCTGTGCCAGTGTCCAGCATTATCCTTTAGAAGAAACAAGATACTGGGCTCCTGTTTTCTTTCAGGATATAACGGATGTACGGAACTGCAACATGGAGGATATACTTGCCTTCATAAAGGCCTCGGGATGGATGACCTAGGGAAACTTTCTTTGGAATTCGCCTGCCAACTCAAATGATTGATGAGGACGAAGAAGAACAACTATGAGGAAACACAATGGATCAACATCGTCTAAGTGGGAACCAGCCCTTTTGGCTGGCCTCATCCTCCATAACCTAACCTAACCAATTTTTTCTGCTTATGGGTGTTGCAAGCCCTAACTTATAATACTCTCCCCCATTTTCATGAAGCTCCGTTAGTGCTACGTTAGCTTTTAAACTTTTAAACCGTGATATCTACATATCTGTCATCTTGCGTATATATTCCATATGCCAATTAGAAACTTAACTGCTGAAATTTTTATACCCTAAACCACATAGTGGTTAGGGTATAATAAGTTTGATCGGCCAAAAAATGTGCCTACCAGAAATATTGATTTTATACCCCATAAAATATATACCGATCGACTCAGAATCACCTCCTGAGTCGATCTAGCGCTTGGTGTCCGTCCGTCTGTCCATGTATTTGTTGTTCACAGGATTCCGGTCGCAATTATTAACCGATTTTGATGAAATTTGGTACAGGGAGTTTTTTGGGCACAAGGACGAACGCTATTGAATTTGGAAGAAATCGGATCAAATTTAGATATAGCTCCCATATATATGTATCGCCCGATTTCGACCAAATTTAGCAAAAGGTAATCTTTTCCATCGCCCTTGAAGTCTGCAAAATTTCATCCAAATCGGTTCAGATTTAGATATAGCTCTCATATATATATGTATCGCCCGATTTTCCCAAATTTGGCCACAAAACCTTTATTTATCAACCGATCTTACTCAAAGTTGGCTAAATATAATCTTCTATAGCACTAACTATATGTGCAAAAAATCATCGAAATCGGTTCAGATTTAGCTATAGCTCCCATATATATGTACCGCCCGATTTTTCTAAATTTGGCCATAAAACCCTTATTAATTAACCGATCTTACCCAAATTTGGCTAAATGTAGTCTTCTATAGCACTAACTATATGTGCAAAAAATCATTGAAATTGGTTCAGATTTAGATATAGCTCCCATATATATGTATAGCCCGATTATCCCAAATTTGGCCATAGAACCCTTATTTATTAACCGATCTTACTAAAAGTTGGCTAGATCCAGACCTCTATAGTACTAACTATATGTGCAAAATTTCATCGAAATCGGTTTAGATGTAGATATAGCTCCCATATATGTATCACCCGATTTTGAAAAATTCGCCCCTAATAACCTTATGTTTGACCATACAGGCCTCATTTCTTAACTGATCTTACTCAAATCTTGCACAAGGTAACCTTTTGTGGTATTAATCACACCCGCAAAATATTATGCAAATTGGTTCAGATTTAGATATAGCTTCCATATATATGCATCGCTAAATTTTCCCAAATTTGGCCATAAAACTCTTATTTATTAACCAATGTTACTCAAATTTCAAATTTTGATGTACTAGCCGATCGTACTTATACGTACTTGTAGCTCTTACATAAGAATATTTCTCGATTTTTACAAATTTGTATTTATTACCCACACTAATTTAACGATTTTCTCTTTTTTAATAATGGGCTCAATATTAGTGCCATACTAACTCCGTAGTCGCAATATCAACACAGCCAGTGTTGCTGGAAGTAGGGGAAATTTCCTATATGTAGGGTTTTTCTAATATTTAGCGTCTTGTAGGGACGTAGGGCCACAATTTAGGACATTTTCACTCAACACAATTTGTAAAAAATTTTACATTTTGGTGGCTCTAGAGGAGGAAATTAGAAGCCGACAAGGCTTAATCTTTAACAATGTGTGGTAAACTTTATTCCTGTAGAGAATTTTGTCAACATTTTACTCCTATAGAACATTTTGTCAAAATTGTATTTCTATAAAAATTTTTTTCAAAATATTATTTCTATAAAAAATTTTCTCAAAATTTTATTTCTGTGGAATTTTTTCTCAAAATTTTATTTCTATAGAATTTATTGTCAAAATTTTATTTCTATAGAAAAATTTCTTACAAAAATTTGTTTATAGAAACTTTTTCCAAAATTTTATTTTTATAGAGATTTAACAAAAAAGATTACTAATTTGGGTAGAATTCTACCAACTGTGGCAACCGTGGTGGTAATACAAATTTATATTCTAAGTTATATACGTTGCATATTCACGTTTTAAGATAATAAAGTGCTTAGAACCATTTTTGTTTTGTAAAAATTTTTAAATTTAACGAAAAATATAGTAGGGAAAATTGTTTGGGAATGTATGGGAACGTAGGGAACTTTTTTTGTCCATGTAGGGTAAACCGAACATTTTCCCTGGCAACATTGACTATGAGCTATAGTCAGATTGACACAAAGCACCCATAGACATGTACCCCTTAATTTTCTTAAATATGCAACTGCGGTTTATCTCCCAGACCTATATGTTACCCCACAAATGCTTATGATTACTACTTCTGTAATGGTGGTGATATAGTCGGCCCCGCCCGACTTTCTTTTTTACTTACTTGTTTCAGTTAAAGTTAACCGGAGAAAA
>NW_027445697.1:0-19237 GCF_050003625.1 Haematobia irritans
ACCACTACTGTGGTACAGGGTATAATAAGTTTGTGCATGTGTGTGTAACGCCTAGAAATAGTGGTCATAGACCCATCTTTTAGTATACCGATCGGCTTAGAATTAAATTCTGAGTCGATTTAGCGATGTCCGTCTGTCTGTCTGTCTGTCTGTCCGTCCGTCTGTCTGTATATGTAATTTTGTGCACAAAGTACAGCTCGCAATTTAAGTCCGATCATCCTCGAATTTGGCATAGGGCCGTTTCTTGGGACAGAGACAATTGCTATTCCAATTACAATTATATCTTCCGTCCTATTTGAACTCATATGACCAGGGGTCTAAAGTTATACTCCCATTTACGTGAAATTTCGCATAGATAGCAGAATTATTATTCTAACTATAAATGTCAAATTTAGCCAAAATCGGTTCAGATTATATATAGCACCCATATATACGTACACCAGAGTTGGGGAAATATGGTAAACTGATACACATTTTAGACCCATTTTCAATGGAAGTTTCCTCCAATTAACTGGATAGCGTTAGCCGATTTAAATTTTAATTCTAGGGATTTTGTATAAGTAAAAAAAATTGTCTCCTTTATATAGCTTCCAGCAAGTGTGAAGTAGTTGAGATGGTAACACAAATTTTGGCCTACATAGGGGTGAAGGGTATAATATAGTCGGCCCCGCCCGACTTTAGACTTTACTTACTTGTTTTTACTTGTTAAAGAAAATTTTGTAGTTTAAAGGAAAAAATTGGAGTTCAAATTGCAAGAATGTCTTTAGTGACATACGAAGTTCATAATGGACGCATTTGTAGTAAAATTTACAAATTCAAGGAAATAATGAACTATTTTGTGAGAAATACGAATTTAGTAAATCTTTATACTTAATTTGTGTATAATTTTCCCCGTTTTTTAGGTACTTTAACTAACGTACGCAGAGTAAATGAAACTTTCTTCAAACATAATAATTCTATGAACTAAAATAAAGTTAAATTGGCTTTAGTGAAATAGAGAGTTCACTTTTTTTTGAGTGTAATGAATTAGTAAAGATAAGCATTTGTGGGGTATCATTGGACAACTTTGAGTACGATCGGTTGATAAATAAGGGATTTACGGTCAAATTTGGCAAAATCGGGCGATACATATATATGGTTGCTATATCCAAATTTGAACCGATTTCGAAGATTTTTAGCACATATTGTCCGTACTATAAAAGATTACAGTAAGCCAAGTTTCAGTAAGATCGCTTAATAAATAAAATTTTTATGGCCAAATTTGGGAAAATCGGGCGATACATATATATGAGAGCAATATCTAAATCTGAACCGACTACGATGAAATTTTGCAGACTTGAAGAGTGATAAAAGATATTACGTAGTGCCAAATTTGATGACGATCGGTTTGTAAAAAAGCGCAACGTGACCACATTTGGCGAAATCGGGCGATACATATATATGGGAACTATATATAAATTTGATTCGATTTCTTCCAAATTCAATAGCTATATAAAGGGTGATTCTTTTGAGGTTAGGATTTTCATGCATTAGTATTTGACAGATCACGTGGGATTTCAGACATGGTGTCAAAGAGAAAGATGCTCAGTATGCTTTGACATTTCATCATGAATAGACTTACTAACGAGCAACGCTTGCAAATCATTGAATTTTATTACCAAAATCAGTGTTCGGTTCATTTCATCATTGAATTTTATTACCAAAATCAGTGTTCGGTTCATTTCTGGTTGAATGGCTACGTAAATAAGCAAAATTGCCGCATTTGGAGTGAAGAGCAACCAGAAGCCGTTCAAGAACTGCCCATGCATCCCGAAAAATGCACTGTTTGGTGTGGTTTGTACGCTGGTGGAATCATTGGACCGTATTTTTTCAAAGATGCTGTTGGACGCAACGTTACGGTGAATGGCGATCGCTATCGTTCGATGCTAACAAACTTTTTGTTGCCAAAAATGGAAGAACTGAACTTGGTTGACATGTGGTTTCAACAAGATGGCGCTACATGCCACACAGCTCGCGACTCTATGGCCATTTTGAGGGAAATTTCGGAGAACAATTCATCTCAAGAAATGGACCGGTAAGTTGGCCACCAAGATCATGCGATTTGACGCCTTTAGACTATTTTTTGTGGGGCTACGTCAAGTCTAAAGTCTACAGAAATAAGCCAGCAACTATTCCAGCTTTGGAAGACAACATTTCCGAAGAAATTCGGGCTATTCCGGCCGAAATGCTCGAAAAAGTTGCCCAAAATTGGACTTTCCGAATGGACCACCTAAGACGCAGCCGCGGTCAACATTTAAATGAAATTATCTTCAAAAAGTAAATGTCATGGACCAATCTAACGTTTCAAATAAAGAACCGATGAGATTTTGCAAACTTTATGCGTTTTTTTTAAAAAAAAAGTTATCAAGCTCTTAACAAATCACCCTTTATAATAATGGACTGGAATGGACCAATTTTATCATGGTTATCAGAGACCATATACTAATATAACGTAAAAAATTTTATCCGAATCGGACGAAATTTGCTATTCCAAGAGGCTCCGGAGGTCAAATCTGGGGATCGGCTTATATGACGGCTATATATAATTATGGACCTATATGGATACATTTTTGCATGGTTATTAGTGGCCATATACCTACACAACAAAAAAAATCCTCCCAAATTCTATAGCGTTTGTCCTTGTGCCCAAAAAAACACCCAGTACCAAATTTCATCAAAATCAGTTAATATTTGCGACCGGAATCCTGCTAACAACAAATGCATGGACAGACGGACGGACACCAAGTGCTAGATCGACTCAGGAGGTGATTCTGAGTCGATCGTTATATATTTTATGGGGTCTAAAATCAATATTTCTAGTATGCACATTTTTTGGCAGATTAAAGTTATTATAACCTGACCACTATGTGGTTTAGGGTATAAAAAGCGACTTGTAACCACTGTGCGCCAGTAAATTTGTTATAAATATGGACATAAATAATTAAAAAAAAAACATCTCAAGTTTGCCAATTAAAATTATAATTTACAAATTATTCGTCTTTAAAATTTACGTTATATATATTCTTTAAAAAAAAAAAAACTAAAAAAAATTATATACAATTAAAATAAACTTTCTTCTATTATTTTGTATTTTCAGATATATTTTGTTTCATAAAATAGACCGACGTAATTGAAACTAATTTGAAGGTAAGAGTTCACACAAAAAAATCCTTTTCACACCCAACACATTGTTGAGCTATAAGACCATAGCAGATCTGCTTGAGAATGTCAGCATATACCCTTGTCACATATCCTTCAAATATCATTAAGGTGTTGTCATGACGGTAGACACTAAATGGAATGCACTTTTAGCTCCAGTAATCGTATACATGTGTGTGTGTGAGCGTGTGGGTTTCTACTAGAGGTGTGCGCGTGACACGAAGTTTTCGTGACACGCGTGATTCACGCGTGAGTCACGTGTTTCGTGAATGAAATTTTGACCAAATGTCGTGAATGTGCGTGAATGGGACTGAACAAAAATGTGTCGTGCGTGATCGTGCGTGAACATCCAATTCTGTTCGTGTATGTGCGTGAGTAAATTTTTTTCAAAATCACACTCACGAAAAAATTCACGCTCACGACAAAATTCACGTTCACGAAGGAATTCACATTCACGAAAATTTCACACTCACGACGAAATTCACGTTCACGACAAAATTCACGTTCACGAAAAAATTCACGCTCACGACAAACTTCACGTTCACGAAGAAATTCACGTTCACGAAAAAATTCACGTTCACGAAAAAGTTCACGTTCACGACCAAATTCACGTTCACGAAGAAATTCACGCTAACGATGACATTCACATTCACGATAAAATTCACATAAAAGTGACAACCTCGATAAAGTTTTATTTTTAAATAAAAACATTTAACTCGTGTAATACTGTTTTTATCAGTGCTGGACGCATATTTACTGTAGACAAACTTATCTATAAAGGTACATAAATTTATGTATTAAACTTTAAAATTCTTAACAAAAGTACATTTAAAATGTATGTATTCTTCCAAAAGTAATATTTTAATAAAAATTAAAAGTATAAGAAAATATCAATTGGAATATCTTTTTGATCTTGTTTTGTTCGTAGGCCGACGCATTTGCGTCGTAATCGTCATATGCGTATGTGACTTACTTTTTATGCTCGTTTGATTTTTCGTTCGTGCAAAATAATTTCTTTCTGATTCAATCATCATTAAATCAATTACTTTTTTAATTAAAATGACTTAAATCACGAATATGGTATTATCAATAACAGAATTAATGAGAAACAAGAAGCCTTGTTTGATTAAGCAATAATTGATTTCTTCCGGTACTTTCAATGAACTTTTTAACTGGTTTTGGTCGAAACTCAATTAATTTTTTAATTGAGGCAATAATTATTTATTGTATTGTTTACTTATTTATAATTAATGGTTTCTTCAATGAAATAATTTATGGCAATTTTACAAGAGTTTACTACTTGTTTACTCTTATGTGCTTTCTGATTATAATTATAATTGGATTTTTTTCTTTACACCAAAAAAAAAAAAAAAATAGTAAATATTTCCAATTGAAAAGTTGATTGGAATTGAAAACGTAATCAATTAATTAAGTAACTTGTTAATCAAAATAAATAATAAAGCCAACTAAGAAAATTATTCCAAATAAAAAATAACAATTTTCGTAAATAATTGGTTTCATTGGATCACTAAATTTTGGCGTAGACCTGAAAAAATAATTCTATATAGTATAATTATAATATATGCAATTGTAATATAATAAAAAATAAAATAAGTAAACAATAACACTATAAATCATTGATTGCCTCAATTAAAAATTAATTAACTTTTTCGGACAAAATCAATTCAAATTTTAATTGAATTTATAATTAATATAATTATAATTAATTTTTAAGCCCGATCGTCCTCAAATTTGACACAGAGACATTTTTTGGGACAGAGACAATCGCTATTGATTTTGGAAAAATCGGTTCAGATTTAGATATAGCTGTCATATATATCTATCACCAATCTGGTCATAGCTGGCGTATTTATCAACCAATGTCCTTCAAATTCCGTACATACGAATATTTTAGAAGTCTCGAAAAACATGCAAAATTTCAGCCAAATCGGTTCAGATTTAGATATAGCTCCCACATATATCTTTCGTCCGATTTAGACTCATATGGCAACAGAGACTAAAGTTTAATACCGATTTTTGTGAAATTTTGCACAGAGAGTATAATTAATATTATAGCAATGTTTGGTAAAGTTGATTGAAATCGGTTCAGATTTAGATATAGCTCCCATATATATCTTTCGTCCGATTTGGACCAATATGGCCTCAAAAGCCAGAGTTTTGCCCCGACTTGCTTCAAATTTTGCATTGTGTGTTAAATTTGGTTAATATGGGTTCAGATTTAGATATAGCTCCCATATATATCTTTCGGCCGATTCACACTCATATGACCACGTGGGGCAAAAATATAGTGCAATTTACGTGAAATTTTTCAGAGATTGCAGAATTATTATGCTGACTATACATTTCAAATTTAGTCAAAATCGGTTTAGATGATATGTAGCTCCCATATATACGTACACCAGAATGGGGGAAATATGAAAGACTGTTTCATATTTTAGACACATTTTCAATGGGATTTTCCTCCAATTGACACGATAATTTCCACAGATTTGGTTCAGGTTTGGTTTTACATCGTGAGCGTTCGTGAATAATACTGTGAATCGTGAATGAACGTGAGTAAGATTCATAGTTCGTGAACGAGCGTGTCTTGCATTTTACATCGTGAGCGTGCGTGAATAGTAGTTAGGAATCGTGGATGTGCGTGAGTAAGTTGAATAGTTCGTGAACGAGCGTGAGTTGCATTTTACAACGTGAGGGCGCGTGAATAGTTTTTATGAATCGTGAATGTGCATGAGTAAGTTTCATAGTTCGTGAACGAGCGTGAGTTGCATTTTACATCGTGAGCGTGCGTGAATAGTTTTTATAAATCGTGAGTGAACGTGCGTGAGTAGTTTTTCCGAATCGTGAGTGTTCGTGAATAAGTTTGTTGCTCGTGAACGTGCGTGAGTTGATATTTCCCGTCGTGAGCGTGCGGTAGTAACTATTCTGCAATCGTGAGTGGGGCGTGAATGTTTATCTTTGTAGGATTTTTTTCGTGAACGTGCGTGAGTGTGAATCAATAAAAACCTTCGTGCGTGAGTGTTACGAATTCATTCGTGAGCGTGCGTGAGTGTGAGCAATTCAAAAACGGACGTGCGTGATTGTGCGTGAATGTTACAAATTCATTCGTGAGCGTGCGTGAATGTGAGCAATTCTAAAACGGGCGTGCGTGATCGTGCGTGAATGAAATTTTGAATTTTTGAGCGTGCGTGAGCGTGCGTGAAAAATCCCTCACGCGCACACCTCTAGTTTCTACAATCGTTTGCGTCTATGTGTATTAGAATGTTTCACCAATTCTACTTATGGAAATTTCAGTATTTCCAAATCCAATTTGAAATTTCATTTTCTTTGTTAAACGAATAAACAATGGTCGGTCTGTCTCCTCACACTGTTGATATGTTCTGCAACATTGTTGAGCAACATTACAAGGACTCGATGATGGCATAGCCCCACTCATGCAATTGTCTCTTTATATATTTAAAGCAATAAATTTAATGCTTTTTACTATGGATAATATTTAATTCATGCAAAAACTTTTTCCTTACATTTACTGTGGCTAGAAAACGAAGAATTTTACGCAAATACATATTCTATCAACCATTAGATGACAATGCAGCAACCCTTAAAGAAATGTGACGGAGAAAATGTATTTGTGTGATTATGTCTGTGTATATGTTGTTCTTGCATAGCAGCGTGGCGGCGCCAGCTAGGCTTGCAGTCAGTTTGTTGTAGAAGACCACCGTACGACAAAAATCCAGACTGTCACTGCAGACAAACGCCAGCACCACCACCTAAGGGTAGTTTTTCTTGCAAAATGTTGTTCGTTTCTTTTTTTGTCCTTAAAATTGTTTGCTTTGTTCGTGCGGTATTGCTTTACGATATCAAACATCACTTGAACTACGCCAACACCAGCATTGCTGCCACCACTTTATGCTTCTCGCATATAACATATGAAGCAAGAGCAGCTAGTCGAAAGCAATACCACAGTTGAAGTACAGTGGTGTAAATAGGTCGACCAATGATTTCATCAGGCGGAGAAGACTCTAGCACTTGTTTACGTGGGTTTCATATGGGAAGCCCAAAATCCGGAATACCGTGACGGTTAGCGACGTGTCTAAACACAAAATTCTAAAATATATTCTAACCACTCGAGACCAAAATAATCTACCAAAATTGGGAGAATATTTTACCAAAAAACTACCAAACGAAAAATCTTACTTTTGCACACTTTTTATACCCTTCACCACTACTGTGCTACAGGGTATAATAAGTTTGAGCATTTGTATGTAACGCCAAGAAGGAAAAGTCTGAGACCCATCGTTTAGTATACTGATCGTTTTAGAATTAAATTCTGAGTCGATTTAGCGATATCCGTCTGTCCCGATCTGGTCATAATTGGCGTGTTTATCAACCGATGTTCTTCAAGTTCTGTATATCCGAATATTTTATGAGTCTCGAAAAACTTGCAAAATATCAGCCAAATCGGTTCAGATTTAGATATAGCTCCCATATATATTTTTCGTCCTATTTAGACAGAGGTCAAAGTTTACTACCTATTTTCGTGAAATTTTGCACAGATAGTAGAATTGACATTCTACCAATGCTTGGTAAATTTGATTGAAATCGGTTCAGATTTAGATATAGCTCCCATATATATAATTCGTCCGATTTGCGCTTATATGGCCTCAAAAGCCAGAGTTTTTCCCTGTCTTGCTTCAAATTTTGCACACGGAGTACGTTTAATAGTATCGGTAAGTTTGCCAAATTTGGTTGAAATCGGTTCAGATTTAGATATAGCTCCCATATATATCTTTCGTCCGATTGACACTCATATGACCACGGGGGCCAAAGTTATACTCCCATTTACGTGAAATTTTGCATAGATTGCAGAATTATTATTCTAACTATGCATGTCAAATTTAGTCAAAATCGGTTCAGATTTAGATATAGCTCCTATATCCCTTTCCGACCGTGTACGCACAATTGTGCGGGTAAGTTTAAGGCTCTATAATTTCTTTAATATATGACGTACTGCGATAAGAGCGGCAAAACAATAATTGTATATGCTCTCTCTTTGTCTAAGAATGTGAAGAACCGTTATAAATATTTGCTTTTCCTATTAATTTTGTAGTTTCAGCAGTGTACTTTGCGCATTTGTAAAAATGAGTGGAAGAAGTAACTTTGCAAATAAATTAAAATTATTTAAATTGTGGAATATTTCATCAAACAAGTGTTTTCAATAAAAAAACATATTAAATATTGTATGCAAACAGTAACTTCGTGATTATTTTGTGTTTTTTGATATTTTTACGTCCGGACTTTTACCGGAATTTAGCGGACTGCAACAATTGTGCGTATCCTGAAAAAACAGGATACAGGATCAAACTGAACAACCTTAATAATTTAAAATGTTCTATGTGCACATAAATAACAGAATTCAAAAATTTAGGAAAATCTATCACGTGGATCGGCTATAGGTCGGAAAGGGATATATACATACACCAGAGTTGAGGAAATATGGTAGAATGTTTCGTATTTTAGACCCATTTTCAATGGGTTTTTTCGTGCAATTGACTGGATAGTTTCCACAGAGAATATATTTAGTATGATATTTAAGTATGTCAAGTTTGATCTAATTTGGTTCAGAGCCTCCATATATTCGTTTTTCCGGTTTATAAAGGGTGGTTAAAATTTCAAGGGCCGATGTTGATTTTGAATAAAACACAAACTATTTAGGAAATTATTGTAATTTTATTTTATTATGATATATTGGTATTACTCAATTATGTATGGAACAAAATATCGGCCAAATGGGCGCCGCGACCTCGGTGGCACACCTTCATCCGATGGTCCAAATTATCGATGACGCTGAGGCATAATGGAGGTTCTATGCCATTAATGTGCCGAATTATCTCATCCTTTAGCTCTTAAATTATTGCTGGCTTATCGACGTACACCTTTTCTTTCAAATAACCCCAAAGAAAAAAGTCCAACGGTGTCAAATCACATGATCTTGGCGGCCAATTGACATCGCCATTACGTGAGATAACACGGCCATTGTTTCGTTAGCTGTATGGCAAGTGGCGCCGTCCTGCTGAAACCGCATATCGTCCACATCCATATCTTCCACTTCGGGCCATAAAAAGTTCGTTATCATCTCACGATAGCGAACACCATTCACAGTAACTGCCTGACCGGCCTCATTTTGGAAAAAAATACGGCCCGATGATGCCGCCAGCCCATAAACCGCACCACACAGTCCCTCTTTGAGGGTGTATTGGTTTTTCGACAATCACTCTTGGATTCTCATTCGCCCAAATGCGGCAATTCTGTTTATTGACGGATCCACTGAGGTGAAAATGTGCCTCGTCACTGAAGATGAAGGTGCACGATATGTATTTTGATTTGAACGCCCATTTTCATAATAAGTCTGGATAACTTTAATACGTTGTTGGATTGTGTATCTCTCCATGGTTCAAATTGAGTAAGTCTGAAATAGAGAAATGTCAAATAAAATTCAGAAAAAAGCTTGGCGTTTAGGTGTGGTTCACATTCAACATCGGCCCTTACAATTTAACCACCCTTTACAAATATGGCCTAAATTCCCACACATTACACAAAATTCTGTGATGATTTCCCCATATCTTAGTCATATCCTAGTCACTGTAATGCCAGAATTTCCACAGAACGGTTGCGTTTTAAATAAGGCTCCAAGTCGCCCGACCACATATCTTGGCGAGCTCTAACCAATATCCTTGTAAAATCGCCACTGATGAATAGCAAAAAATGTAAATATTACTAAAATTGTCCTATATCTCGAATACATAAATATCGCCTGATAAATCATAAATGCTTTAATACAATTGCATTAAAATTTCTCTCGTTTCATATTTCCCATATTTTTATACCCTCCACCATAGGATGGGGCTATATTAACTTTGTCATTCCGTTTGTAACACATCGAAATATTGCTCTAAGACCCCATAAAGTATATATTCTGGGTCGTGGTGAAATTCTGAGTCGATCTAAACATGTTCGTCCGTCCGTCCGTCTGTTGAAATCACGCTAACTTCCCAACGAAACAAGCTCGACTTGAAACTTGGCACAAGTAGTTGTTATTGATGTAGGTCGGATGGTATTGCAAAGGGGCCATATCGGTCCACTTTTACGTATAGCCCCCATATAAACGGACCCCCAAATTTGGCTTGCGATTGCTCTAAGAGAAGCAAATTTCATCCGATCCGGCTGAAATTTGGTACATGGTGTTAGTATGTGGTTTCTAACAACCATGCAAAAATTGGTCCATATCGGTCCATAATTACATATAGCCCCCATATAAACCGATCCCTAGATTTGGCTTGCGGAGACTCAAAGAGAAGCAATTTTGATCCGCTCGGGCTGAAATTTGGCACATGGTGTTGGTATATGGTATCTAACAACTATGCAAAAATTGGTTCACATCGGTCCATAATTATATATAGACCCCATATAAACCGATCCCCAGATTTGGCTTGCGAATCCTCAAAGAGAAGCAAATTTCTTCCGATCCGATTGAAATTTGGTACGTGGTGTTAGTATATTGTCTCTAACAACCATGCCAAAAGTGGTCCATATCGGTCCATAATTATACATAGCCCCCATATGAGCCGATCCCCAGATTTGACCTCCGGAGCCTCTTAGATGAGCAAAATTCATCCGATCCGGTTGAAATTTGGAACATGGTGTTAGAATGTGGTCTCTAACAAACACGCAAGAATTGGTCCATATCGGTCCATAATTATGTATAGCCCCCATATAAACCGTTCCCCAGATTTGTCCTCCGGAGCCCCTTGGAGGAGCAAAATTCATCCGATCCGGTTGAAATTTGGAACATGGTGTTAGAATGTGGTATCTAACAAACACGCAAGAATTGGTCCATATCGGTCCATAATTATATATAGCCCCCATATAAACCGTTCTCCAGATTTGACCTCCGGAGCCTCTTGGAGGAGCAAAATTCATCCGATCCGGTTCAAATCTGAAACCCGGTGTTAATATATGGTCGCTACACAGAAAAAAGTGAATAATTGAATCAAATACAAAAATTGTGAATTCAATTATTTTTGTATTTGATTTTCAGCTTATGACGAAAATTGTAAATCCAATTACCCAAATTGTAAGGTTGTCATAAAACTATTTTCAAATGAAGTAATATTTGCGTTGAGTATAAATGTAATTGGAATTTGTCAAAATATTCAAATGACATGGAACTCAATCCAAATACATTAGTATTTGAATTATATAAAGTGTTTTCAATTACAGTCGTAATTGAACTGAGTACAATGTTTATAGAATTTTGTAACCTATACAATTACTATCGTAATTGTGTTTATTACGATGTTAATCAATACAATCTTTGTACTATATAATCTATATTAATTTAAGAAAATTATACAAATACACTCTGGAAAAAGGTTTAATGCTTTTTATTATAAAAAAGAAATTCTGAAAATATGTATAATTGAAAATACAGCGAAGTACATGTTTGGTAGAAAAATACAGAATATTCATTATAAACGACGTATTTAAAAGGCTAACTCACAAAGAAAAAACAGTTTTTGAAATATCTGTATCACCTGCTGGAATTTCCCAAATCTTCCTCATTTATATGCGATTTGTTTAGGCATCCTGCTCTTCTGTAATACAAACATCTATTCATTTCAAAGTTTCGAAAATATTTCAAAGTTTCACATGATTTTACCTTCTGTTGCTGGGAAGAAATCCCCGTTTTCGAAGTAAACACATTTTCCTCTAGGCCACATATTTTTGACAGTCGGCTTATATCCATTAATAGGGCAATTTGACGTGTACACGACCTAATTGTAAAAACAAAATAGAAAGAATGTAATTGTATATATATTCCAAAGCTTATTTATTAAAGTTTTCAGCGAATTTTAAAAATTTTACGAACATAGAAATATGTACTAAATATATTAAATTAACTTTCCATAGTAAAAAGTTTGTGCTGTGATACTTTCGTCGTGATCCCGACTAATAGTCGAAGTCACGAGAATTCTCGTGAGTCTAAAAATTGTGAACCGTTAATCGTCTTTAAAAGTTCTGTTTGCGTGAACGTACATGAGTATTACGTGAATGTGCTTGAGAGAGAGAAAGAATTCTACCAACACGTCACAGGTTAGACTCACAATGTTCATTTTTACGAAGAGAATTCTTTCAGTGTAGTTTCCAAAAAACGCGCTTGACCAAAAAAACTGGTATTTAGATAAAGGTACCTACCTGCGATAAAAATACAATATGGTGCGCCAAAAATGTTGTAAATGTTAACATTTCGAATCGCGGTACCGATACCACGGTTTATTTGCGGGTAAATTCGACCATGTTCTTAAGAAGATTCTTAATAATAACAATAAATGACATTTTATTGTTTGTATTAATTTATTTTTCGTTACGTAGCAACGTCATAAACAGTTTTATCAGGCAATTACGCATTATACTTAAATCAATAACTTTTATACTTGGTTCAATTGAACATAGTAATTGATGTGTTGTGAATTCAATTACCAGTGAATTTTGATATTTTTTTCAGTTTTTCATTCAACCAATTATTTTCATGTTTGACTTAATAAAAATCGTATTTGATATAATTTTTTCATTCAATTATGCCAATAATTGATTTTTATTTTGCTTCAGTTTTTTCTGTGTAACAACCATACTAAAAATTGGTTCATATCGATCTATAGTTATATATAGCCGATCTTCAATGACACAAAATTTTTTCCATATCGGTTCATAATCATGGTTGCCACTCGAACCAAAAATAATCTACCAAAATTTTATTTCTATAGAAAATATTGTCAAAATTTTATTCCTATAGAAAATTTTGCCAACATTTTATTTCTTAGAAAATTTTGTTAAAATTTCATTTCTATAGAAAATATTGTCAAAACTTAATTTCTATAGAAAATTTTGGCAAAATTTTATTTCTATAGAAAATTTTGTCAAACTGAATTATATACGTATTTAATCGGTTTTTTTAATTTAATATATACCACGTATGGATTTACTTACAATTTAGAAGAGGGTATTAGGAGGATAGATACCTTGCGATCGACAAGCTTTACCGCAACCCAAGTAATTCGATTGTGGATGAGAGTGTGTAGAAGAAGTTTCTACGCAATCCATGGTTGATTATACATAAGCTTCGGCCTGGCCGAACTTACGCACGGATGAAAAAGACTGTTTTTCATATGTTTGGCTATAAACATTATATGTTTGGAACACAAATTTTTAAACACAATATTTTTGAGTGCAAGCATATAATGTTCATAAACTAGCATAACATGTTTGGGACATATATGTTAATATGTTAGAACATATTATGTTTGGGACATAAAATGTTTGTAAATATAATATGCTTGGATGCAAACATATATTAATTTAGAAATAGCCTATAAACATATATGTGTTTAGTAGCTTGGAGCGCTATTTAACAGGGAGCGCTATTGAATTAAGTTGGTGGTTGTTGCTTGTTATTACAAAATTAACATTTTATTTTTCCTTGGGCAATTGATCAGCTACTTCTTTGATCCTTACAAACTGTGTGGTCCGCTGTTCGAATCCCCGTCCGGCAAAAGGTAAAATTAAAATAAAATAAAAATCATAAAATTGAATAATTTATTCTACAATGTTTGTATTACAGAAAAAGGTGCTAAGAACTAAAAAATCTCGTGGAAGTGAGAAAGATGTGGGGGAATATACAATTAGGCAGAAACAAAATTTTGAGCATTCAGGTCGAAAACCTATGTTGTTAGCACCTATATTACCTGTTTATTTTCATAATTCATTATGATTGTAAATATATAAATAAATAAATAAAATTTTGAGCACAATATTGTTTGGGAGAATTTTTTTAAGCATATAATATTTTTGGGTGCAAAATGCTTCCAAACATATTATATGTTCACAAAATAACATATTGTTTTTTTGGAAGACACATTGTTGAATTTGGATGCAAAAATACAAAATGTTTGGAACTTAGACTACCCAAACATATATTGTTTAGACCAATATGCTTTCAAACATATTATATATTGGAAGAGATCAAACATATAAATGTTTGGGCAATACCCAAAAATGTATATGCTTGAAGCAAAATATGTTTGGGAGTATATGTTACAGAAGCGATTTTTTGTGAGCGTGCGGCCTAATATACTTGGTTTTACTAACATCGTGTTTCATCCCAGGGCGTTAGCCGATTAAAATTTTAATTCCAGAGTTTTTGTAAAAGTACAAAAAATTGTCTCCATTAAAAGTATTTGTATCTGGAAATGCAAACATTTATATAGCTCCCAGCAAATTTGAAGCAGTTCAGATGATAACACAAATGTTTGTCTACATAGTGGTAAAGGGTGTAATGTAGTCGGCTCCGCCCGACTTTATACTTACTTACTTGTTTTTCTATAGAAAATTATGTCAAAATTTTATTTCTATAGAAAATGTCGTCAAAATTGCATTTCTATACAAAATTTAGTCAAAATTTTATTTCCATAGCAAATTTTGTCAAAATTTTATTTCTATAGAAAATTATGTCAAAATTTTACTTCTATAGAAAATTTTGTCAAAATTTTATTCCTATAGAAAATTTTGTCAAAATTTTATTTCTATAGAAAATTTTGTCAAAATGTTATTTCTATAGAAAATTTTGTCAAAATTTTATTTCCAAAGAAAATTTTGTCAAAATTTTATTTCTATAGAAAATTTTGTCAAAATTTTATTTCCAAAGAAAATTTTGTCAAAATTTTATTTCTATATAAAATTTTGCCAAAATCGTATTTCCATAGAAAGTCTTGTTAAAATTTTATTTCTATAGAAAATCTGTTAAGTACCCCTTAGTTGAAGCGGAATAATTTGCAAAATCTAACAAAACATCAAGAATTCGACCAATCTACCACACAGTACAAAATCTGCCATTTTTGGTAAACTTCTACCAACTGATTGTAATTCTTTGGCGGAAAGTGGCATAGTGTTGTCCAGAGCTGTGGAATCGGAGCCGGAGTCTTGGAGTCGGAGTCTGAAGATTTTGCTGGAGTCGGAGTCGGAGCCGGAGTCGTAGAAATTTTGCTCGACTCTGACTCCAGCGAAACAAAATTTGAAAAGCACTTCATATCTTTGTAACTAAAGAAATATTTCGACAAATTAGATTCCATTAGGGTTTTTAATCGAACAACGAAAAACAAAGTAGCGGATTTCAGGCCATTCAAAGTGTATTTATATGGGTGAAATTTCATGATGATATAAAAAGTAGGTTTTACTAGAATATGGGCTTAATTGATCAATAGTATTGTCCATTTTTAACATATTAAAATATAGATTTTTGACCCTGTATATACTCTTGAACCCAAAAGTTCGGAATTTTTGGCAGGCATGTCGAGTTCGAAAATGGGTCATACCGGACAATTTTGTGATATAGCACCTACATATAAACCCAACTTCCGACTTGTTTTAAGAAATTTTTCCCAGTCTAAAATTTTCATTAGATTTGTCAGAATTTAGAGTTATTTGAGATCCATAAATAAATGCGGAAATTTCCCAGATTTTGAGAAAGCCCAACATAATTACTTAAGAAATCTCCTTATACACCCGATGTCCTTGGAAGCTGTAATTTTAAATTAAACCTCTGGCAACGTGCCATTTGAGCTGGTCTTTTGGGAGAAAGTTTGTTTCATCAAATCCATTTGAAATTCTTTACATTAAATTAATGACCTCTAATGTCCATAACCATTTATAAATCGATGTTTCACCATTTTAATTCTATAGAAACTCGTAACTGTACAGCTATTGCTGTCATCTGTTGTATGGTAGTGGTTATTAGAAATTCCACCCGTCCTATTTTTTGGCAGTTTAAATCTGTTTTATATATCCGACACATTACATTTTTAACATATAAACTTTCTATCTGATTAGCCCGATATTTTGGTTTTTGTGTATCTGTTTGTTAGTGTTTCTATTTTATATAGATTTATTTTTTATCAAATGCCTATATAGACCAATACCAGGATTTTACTTCTTAAACTTCTAAAAACCTAATTGTTTTTTGAAATTTTGTGGTTTTATAAATATATGTATATTCTAGAGATTGTTGTTTACTCATATTTTGATGTGGTCTCTACACGCTCACAAAAAATCGCTTCTGTAACATATACTCCCAAACATATTTTGCTTCAAGCATATACATTTTTGGCTATTGCCCAAACATTTATATGTTTGATCTCTTCCAATATATAATATGTTTGAAAGCATATTGGTCTAAACAATATATGTTTGGGTAGTCAATTTCCAAACATTTTGTATTTTTGCATCCAAATTCAATATGTTGTCTTCCAAAAAACAATATGTTATTAGGTGAACATATAATATGTTTGGAAGCATTTTGCACCCAAAAATATTATATGCTTAAAAAAATTCTCCCAAACAATATTGTGCTCAAAATTTTATTTATTTATTTATATATTTACAATCATAATGAATTATGAAAATAAACAGGTAATATAGGTGATAACAACATAGGTTTTCGACCTGACCGCTCAAAATTTTGTTTCTGCCCAATTGTATATTCCCCCACATCTTTCTCACTTCCACGAGATTTTTTAGTTCTTAGCACCTTTTTCTGTAATACAAACATTGTAGAAGAAATTATTCAATTGTATGATTTTTTTTTATTTTAATTTTACCTTTTGCCGGACGGGGATTCGAACAGCGGACCACACAGTTTGTAAGGATCAAAGAAGTAGCTGATCAATTGCCAAAGGAAAAATAAAATGTTAATTTTGTAATAACAAGCAACAACCACCAACTTAATTCAATATCGCTCCCTGTTAAATAGCGCTCCAAGCTACTAAACACATATATGTTTATAGGCTATTTCTAAATTAATATATGTTTGCATCCAAGCATATTATATTTACAAACATTTTATGTCCCAAACATAATATGTTCTAACATATTAACATATATGTCCCAAACATGTTATGCTAGTTTATGAACATTATATGCTTGCACTCAAAAATATTGTGTTTAAAAATTTGTGTTCCAAACATATAATGTTTATAGCCAAACATATGAAAAACAGTCTTTTTCATCCGTGTATATAGTCTTGTGTAGTATTTTAATTTATTGGCCTGAAAGTAAAATGTAGAGTTCTTTACATCTCTAAAATGCTGAGGTTTGTCGTCGAGTCGTATCAAAATTTTAAATTTGAGTTCTTTTGGACATATAAACACATATGGCAAAATAGAGTACTTATATCGGCCTATTTTTGGAATACTACACCTTAAAATTACAATTGGAATACTGTTAAAATGAGATTTAGGTACACCATCTGGAGTCGACTCCGGAGTCGGAGTCGAGGCTAATAGGAAATGCTGGAGTCGGAGCCGGAGTCGATCAAAATTGACTCGACTCCACAGCCCTGGTGTTGTCATCGCTCATCAATTTTTTTAAGTCACTACTAAGAATTTTTTTCTTGTAATAACTCAACAAATAACAAGCCATTACAAGTTTTTATACAGCTTGAATGTTAGGTTAGGTTAGGTTAGGTTATGTGGCAGCACGATGTATCAGGCTCACTTAGACTATTCAGTCCATTGTGATACCACATTGGTGAACTTCTCTCTTATCACTGAGTGCTGCCCGATTCCATGTTAAGCTCAATGACAAGGGACCTCCTTTTTATAGCCGAGTCCGAACGGCATTCCACATTGCAGTGAAACCACTTAGAGAAGCTTTGAAACCCTCAGAAATGTCACCAGCATTACTGTGGTGGGGTAATCCACCGCTGAAAAATTTTTTGGTGTTCGGTCGAAGAAGGAATCGAACCCACGACCTTGTGTATGCAAGGCGGGCATGCTAACCATTGCACCACAGTGGCTCCCAGTGAATGTTAAATATTGAAAAATCATGCTGTATTGGCAACATAAACACTCGGAAACAAGCCGACAAGCTCATTGTATTTGTCGTCGCGGAATAAATGTTTCCCCTACCGCCTATCGCTATGGTTATAACAGGTTGGCTGATAAGTCCCCGGTCTAACAAAGAAAAACACATTTTTTTTGTCAAAATTCGTTTTTATTATTCAACATAGTTCCCTTCAAGAGCGATGCAACGATTATAACGACCTTCAAATTTTTTGATACCATTTTGGTAGTACTCCTTCGGTTTTGTCTCAAAATAGGCCTCAGTTTCGGCGATCACCACTTCATTGCCTTCGAACCCTCTAATAACGCCATATAATATTCACTGTTGATGGTTTTTCCCTTTTCAAGATAATCGATAAAAATTATTCCATGCGCATCCCAACAAAACAGAGGTCATTACTTTGCCAGCGGACTTTTGAGTCTTTCCACGCTTCGGAGACGGTTCACCGGTCGTTGTCTACTCAGCCGACTGTCAATGGGACTCAGGAGTGCAGTGATGGAGCCATGTTTCATCCATTGTCACATATCGAAGGAAAAACTCGGGTGTATTACGAGTTAACAGATGCAAACACCGCTCAGAATCATCAACACGTTGTTGTTTTTGGTCAAATGTGAGCTCACACGGCACCCATTTTTGCACGCATTTAATACTAGCGACGCCATCTATGTGTCAGACCGGGGACTTATCAGCCAACCTGTTAACCCGCAAAGGCAATCATTTGCTTCGTCAATTGTAAGCAATTGTATTAAACTTCTATTCGCTGACGTTTACGCGTTTTGCCAGAAGTCATTAGCAATGTCTTCACTCTTCTCTTAAATAATAGAAAGTGCCCTGTAACGTTCTGCCAAGTTAGGTTTCCCTGTTTTCAAACAGCTACCCGCAACTTCAAACATCCTTAATGGATCCATATTCCAGCATAAATTAAATTTTGACTGAATTTGAAGAACTTCTAACCACTGTCCGGTAATCATTGCCACAATAGAAAAAACCGGCTGTAGAGTAGCAACAAAGAGAAGACTTTATGCAGTTACTAAAAGTGTAGCAAACACTCACTCCCCCTCTTGTA